>NC_053022.1:3955798-4103160 GCF_003073215.2 Triticum urartu | reverse complement strand
TGAAGGAAGTAGCATGCAACACCAAGTCAAGCGCATTGAATTTGAACTACATGCGTTGCTGTTTGTAACCATCAATGATTGACCTCCTATCAGTAACATTTCAGGACAGACAAACAAGGGATACCACGCATGCACGCATTGTTCAGATGACGTATATATTTGGAGAAATACAGGAAGAATGTGTACTTGGGGCATCGTCGATTTCTTCCGACAAACCATCAATGTCGAAAGAAAGGCAAGCATTTCAAATGTGAGGCAGATCACTGGAAGAAGCCCGCCCTCCATACTGGTGATCACATACTTAATATGGTCAATGATTTACAAGAAACCTTTGGAAAGGGTCCTGGCGGACTATCTGTTCCGAATGACGCTAAGGGATGCGCACCCATGTGGAAGAAGAGATCTATATTTTGGGACATATCCTAATGGAAAGACCTAGAGGTCCGCTCTGCAATCGACGTGATGCACGTGATGAAGAATCTTTGCGTGAACCTGCTAGACCTCTTGGGCGTGTATGGGTAAAACTAAAAAACTTGAGTGATCCGTCTGGCCAGATACTAAATCAAACAAAAAACCATTCGCGGTATGAATTATGTACGTTTAATTTTGCGGGGAAACCTATTATTTGTTTTCTTGTCTAGATTTTCTAGTGTGTGTTTTTTGTGTGGGAGCAACTGTTTTTCAGGAAACTTACAATTATGTCATCCGTAGAGAGAATAGACATTTACACTTAGGAGCTCTTGGTTTTTTTTGTTGGTGTGGATTATGTACATTTAATTCTTTAAGGGAGCCTATTATTTATTTAATTGCCCATATTTTCTTTTGGATTTTTTTGTGTGTGGGAGCTTTTCATTCAACATAAAATTTGGTTATCCTTCAAGACATAGAACAAGATATGGAACCATGAGGGATGGGGATGATTAAAAAATAGGGACATGAGGTTTTGACGGTTATCCTTGTGCTGAAACTTCTTCCTTGCTTTGTGGCACACAAGGAACACTCGCAATTTCCACATCTATTTCCGAGCTGCACCTCCTTTGTTTCTCGCGTACACCTATGTGTTGCTCTCCATCTGATAAACTATTAAACCTCATCAACGGGATTGATTGTTGAGGTGTCAATATCACTTTCGGATTCCCTTCATATGCATTATCACCCTCAACATGATGAGAACTCTAACTTGTCTCTCCTTCCTTCAATTCTATCTAACACACATGCTTCACACATCTTGAATATCAGGCCAAGTGCTTTAGTTGGCATTTTGGCATTGAAAAACTATGTCCGACCCACAAGACTTTGCGTCAATTGCCAATTTATTTCCCAAGAAATCAATCATTTTCGCTTAACAGCCCGAGCCATGGGAGGTGAGGGGGCCAGTTAAGTGGACAATCCTACCATGCATCCACACATGAAATCCACTAACCTTTTTGTTCTTTGAGACTAGATAATTGCCCATGTGTTGCAACAAGGGTATAAATATTCTAGTACATTAGCCCGTGACTGTACGTATATTGTTACATTGATGCACTAAAATCTTAGCAAATTTTTGTATGTAATCGCTAAGATTTACCTACTATTTTATTGGTAAGCACTTATTTGGTAAGAATTTATTGGCTTACCAAAGAAAATATGCTTTTATTTTGGTAAGTTAATGAAACACGGGATAATTGACTCTATTTTTAGTAAAATTGATGGGAAAAACCTCAGAGATGGGGAGGGGGGGATCAAAATAAAAGAAGGGAAGATGGGGGACATATGTAAGGAAGATTGGATGAAGGAGAGGTGAAATAGAAACCTTATATTCTTTTTAAGTAGTATATAGAATATAGATATAGATATAGATATAGATATAGATATAGAAGATATAGATATAGATTAAGTTTTGTCTAATTTTATCATAGAGGGGTGACCAGGACATGAACAGGGGGTCGTTAGCTCAATCATTATCTATACGTGAGGTGAAATGGATTTTTCCTACTTCTTTAATAAGTTCTGTAGCAGGAGGAAGGGATAGCAGCACTGAAAGCTTAGATTTACATAAGTAGATAAAGCAGAAAAACTTAACGGCTCTGTGTGGCTACAAACTAAATCCGACAAAACCCATTACAAGTCCCTATTTCTCACGGTATGAAATATGTAAAAGTGTAATTCTGCGGAGAAACCTATTACTCTTTCCGTCTAGAATTAGTTGACGCTCAAACAGATGTATAATTCCGGACAGAGGAAGTATTTGTCTTCTTGTCTAGATTTACTAGTGCGTTTTTTGTGTGGGTTCAATCGTTTTAGGCAACTTATAGTTATGTTGTTAGTAAAGAGAAGGGAACATTTACCTTTAGGTGTTCCTATTTTTCCTTGTCGTATGGATTATGTACATATAACTCTACGAGGAGCCCTATATTTTTTTCTTGTCCAATTTTACTTGTGTGTTTTTGTGTGTGGGAGCACAACAAATTTAATGCAACGTAAAATTTTGTTGTCCTCAAGAAATAGAACTAGAATGGAACCTGAGGTATGGGGGAGGATCAAAAATAGGGACACGAGGTTTTGAGGGTTATCCTTGTGCTGCAGCGTCTTCCTTTCTCTATGGCACACATGGAACACTCATTTCATTTCCAGATCAATCTCGGACATGGAACCTCCTTTCTTTCTCACGTCCAGCTCATAGTGTTGTTCTCTCTCCGATAAATTATCAAACATCATCAATGGGATTGATTGTTGAGGCGTCAATATCACTTTAGGATTTCCTTCATATGCATTGTCACCCTCAGCATCATGAATGCGCTAACTTGCCTCTCCTCCGTCAATTCTATCTGTAGACATGCTTCACACATCTAGAATATCACGTTGCATGCTTCGATTGGCATCTCTGCCTTCGGAAACTATCTCCATCCCCACAAGACTTTGCATTAATTACCAATTTGTTTCCCAAGGAAATCAAAAATTTTATGCAAAACCGCGGGCCATGGGAGGAAGGAGGGGCTATTTAGAAACATTATAACTCTGCATCCTAGGAGCTCTCTCACGCCATCACTGATTTTGGCCGTCTGATCAATTGTCCCGGATATTCTTGTTCGTCCGATCCCTCAAGCACGCCGTGGACCCCGATTGACCAGATTCGTGAAGGGATGCTACTCCAGTAGCATGTTTGGAGGCTCATGATACGTCCAGGTTTATGTACCTGTTTCGCCGCATCGAGCATGCCCTTCCCGACGAATCGAGTATATAGAGATAGAGATAGTAGCAAATCTAGAAGTTTTTATTTTACACATGATTAGAGGCAAAATAAGTGGCGCAATGCGCAAATGATCCAATTTGTTTCCCAAGGAAATCAAACATTTTATGCAAAACCCCGGGCCATGGGAGGAAGGAGGGGCTATTTATGTGAACAGTCCTACCATCCACACATACAACACCCAGTAAAAAAATCCATTGTGATTTAAGTTTTTCTATTTTTCCATAGAGGGGTGACCAAAGACAATTATTATCTATACGTGAGGAAAAATGGATTTTTCCTACTTATTGATTAAGTTATGTAGTTGGAGGAACGGATAGCTGCACTGAAGATTAGATTTACTTAACTAGGTAAGGCCCCAAAACTTGAGTGGTTGTGTGGCTCGAAACTACATCACACAAAAACTGTTACAAGTTCCTCTCTTCTCACGGTATGAATTATGTACGTGTAGTTCTGCGGGGAAACATATTATTTGTTTTCTTGTCTACATTTACTAGTCCGCCTTTTCTTTCTTTGTGGGGGCAATTGTTTTTCAGGCACCTTATAATTATGTCACCAGTAGATAGAAGGAACATTTACATTTGGGTGTTCCACTTTTTTTTTTGGTGCTATGGAATATGTGCATTTAATCCTGCGACGAAGCCTATTATCTATTTTCTTGTCCAGATTAATTAGCGTGTTTTCCATGTGTGGGAGCAATTATTTTTCATGCAACTCAAAATTTTGTTGTCCTTCAAGACATAGAACCAGATGTGGAACCTTGAGGGATGGGCGAAGATCAGAAAAGGGACGCGAGGTTTTGAGATTCATCCTTGTGCTGCAGCTTCTTCTTTAGTTTGTGACACACAAGGAACACTCTTGCAATTTCCACATCAATCTCGGAACCACAACTCCTTTCTTTCTCGCGTCATTCTCCACCCGATAAACTATAAAACCTCACCAATGGGACTGAGTGTTGAGGCATCAATATCACTTTAGGACTGCCTTCATATACATTGTCACCCTCACCATCATATGTGTGTTAACTTGTCTCCTTCCGCAAATTCTATCTGCACACACATGCTTCACACATCTTGAACATCAGGTCGCGTGCTTCGATATGCTTCCCGACCCTGCAGAACTATGTCCACTTCACAAGACTTAGCGTCAATTTCCAATTTACTTCCCAAGGAAGTCAAACATTTAAAAAAAATCCCGGGCCACAGACGAAAACCCAGTAACTTTTTCTTTCATGAATCCTGCAAGTTAATGTTTTCTATTTTATATCATCGTCTTTTAACCATTGTGGCAAACTATAATGTTTTTGGAAGGTCACTTTATTATACTGGCAAAGCCTTTTTTACTTCATTGTTTTTTTCAGTTGTGAATGCACTTGTTTCAATTTAAGATTTTTTTTTGAAATTCAAGTGTTTTTTTGGAATCAAACATTTTTATTGGATACAGAATATAGGTTGTTAAGACCATCGAAATAGAATTGGTAATTTATTGGATGAAACTATAGGTATCTCCATGCTATTATTATTATTGCAAAAATAACCAATCAATACGCATCTATCTCACTACTATATGACATATCTATTATTTTACCAATGCACGTACAAGTTCTTGGTCATTTATTGGCGGCGCATGTATGCAGTGCAATTAATATATTGGTAAACATAATTTCTTGAGGAAAACGAGCCCATCAATTCAGTAACTTTGTAAACTACAAAAAAATCCCACCATTCACCACTACCTTGGTTGATGAGAGTTCTAAATTGAGCCCTATAAACCGGAAGGGAGGAAGTGCGGACCTAAGATACTACAATACTGAGGTAGTATCACAGCACAAAACGAGCCATTTGAGCGTAGCACGGATGATAAGATTCCTCGTGGTGGAACCCTTCCACACAGGTTCTACTTTAAGACTTGACCTCGATGGTCGCATTTTTCTGGAATTATTTCAGATGTTATTATTTTAGTTCTATGTCGTGTCCATTGACTGCAAGGCATCTGTGGCGTCAATCTGAAGATTCGCCGGCTCGGTGTCTCGAGGAGACCTATAGGGATAGGGTCTATGATTGTGCATTCATATGGTTGAGTGCGTATTTATATGTGAGCGTTTTTATCTATATAGTGATTCAAAAAGAGCAGGAAAAAGAAGCCAAAAAGTACAGGAGACAGAGTTTGGAACCACGTCCGATGCAAGCCACGCGCCAGAGCCAGTACAATAAAAATGCTTATATGGCTGGCTTGCTTATGTTTCACTTTTGTCTGGATGTACCAAAAAAGGAGGTGAGTGAGCTGTAATGCAAGCGCCCACCTCTACATGTGCTCTTAGACAAATATAATAAATTTGAAAGGAGGAGAAAGGACAACGTTGGAAAAAATATTAGTCCAATGATGAATAACAATGAACGATGGATTCGGATGACTCAGAATGAATGTCCAATGGAGTGCGGAGCTCAAGGAAAGACGAACGCTGAATCGCCCGCGGGGCGTGGGCTCATCTAGCCCGGTGCGAAGCAAATAAGATTTTCTCAGAACAGACCTAGGTGATGTTTTGATGAGGGTTGCAATTTCGGATTAGCACGTACATATATCGGAAAGTGCCTGCAGAGGCCGAGCTCGATTGAGCTCTATATTTTTTTTCAGCCAAAATACCTTTTCCGTATCTAAAAAAAATCTGAAAAAATGATTTCATGTAGACATATACTTGTAGTATACATGTACGAATTTTCATGAACATATATATTCATATGTGATGTACACAAAAAAGACAAAGACACAGATTAAAATAGACTTTTTCTTTCTTGTATTTGTGTCAGATATTTGTATTTTTTGTGTAGAATGCAAATAATCAAATTAGTTGATGAAAATTTATACATACTTGAAGAATATGCATATATATTTGTAGGAAGGAAATTGGTATTTTATGAAACTTTTAAATATATATATATATATTTTTTGCAGAACGGGATCCGTGGAGCTCGTCCGTTGCAACGGCACACTCGTACATATATGCCGTGTACATGAAGTTAGATCCAGTTGGTGATCTAGTTGTTGTTTTTTCTCTCGCAAATTGAGTGGTCGAGTTGTTGTAATCTCAACAATCCAGTTGATGAGCCGTGAATTGTTCTCTCATCTATGAATGACTACAATGCACTAACCATTCGGACATCTCCAATAATTATAAGGTAGGTGTTGATTAATTTTGGCTTAGCGGATAAGACAAGTAGGAGGCAGCTTCCTTCAGATAGCTCTTGCTGCTGTACAATGTTTTTGGTACAGTCCCGTCTTTTTCACGTGTACTGTCGGGTGGTAGGTGCGACATATGCCAACGGGTGGTTTATCATTATGGGAGCCAGTAAGACATCGCCGGTGCCTGGAAACGGGATAAGGCGAAGACATGCACGCCGGCGGATCTTACCCAGCTTCGGAGCTCTCCGTGGAGATAACACCCCTACTGCTGCTCTGCGGGGTCTCCGCATGCTCACTAGATGAATCAAGTAGCTACACAACGCTCCTTGAGCTGTTTGGTGGGAGGAGGAAGAAGGGCACGGCTAGCCTGCTTCCTCTCCTTGTGTGGTGTCTAGAACTGGTCAGGGGTCGAACCCTTTGCATGGGTGCTCCGGGGGGTTTATATAGGCCTACCCCCCGGGGGTACAATGGTAATCCGACTGGGCACGGGGCCCAGCCGTCTGTGACTGCGCTCGCCGGCTTCTGCGCCGGCTGCTGGGGCCCGCCGACTGGTGGGTCCCGCCGGCTGCTGGCCCCTTGGTTGACAGGCAGGCCCCACTGTCCAGGGCCTGGTCGGCGGCTGGTTACTGTGGCTCCATCTTGTTGACGTGAGCTTCATCGTGGTAAGCGCGGCTACAGTACCCCCGCCTGTCAGGCGATCGCTGTAGCCTTACCGTGTCTTGTCTCCTTAATGGGGCGTCCTCTTCGAGGAAGGCGGCAAGCCGGCTGCGGGGAGCCGGCTCTGTCTTGGGCCGACTAGTTGGAGGCGTGGCCGCCTTCGGGCGTCTCTCTGCTCAAAGGGGCCCACCGTCTGTGGGCCACGCTGGCGGCCCGTCGTGGGTGATGCCAGGGGCAACATGGCAACAGTGCCGCGCCGGACGGGTCGTGCCTAGCCCGTACGGCGCACCATGCCAGGCGTGCTCCGGGATTCGGGGGTGGCAGGCTTTACTGTAGCCACGCCCCGTCGCACCGCCGTTAGGTGGGTGCAAACTTTGTGGGTACGGTCTTGACCGCTTTATGGGGAGCCGGCTTCTTGGAGTCGGCCTTCTCATGGCCGGCTTCTTGGAGTCGGCCTTCTCATGAGGGCTAAAGTCGGACCGCCTTCCGAAAGCCGGCCTGGGTTGCAGCCAGCTAGGGGAAGGCGGCCCCATGTCTTGGATTCTTGAGAGCCGGGCGGGCTCGTAACTTTTTCAGAAGGGCCAGGGGAAGCCGGCTAGGCTACCCATGGCTATTTACTCCGACAGTAGTCCCCGAAGCTGATCGAGCTCCGAGGTGAGCAGGGGGATGAGAAGCTTGGTCAGCTTCCCATCCTGAAGAGCCGGCTTAGCGGGTGTACGCCGACTTCAGAGAGCCTCGCGTCTTGTAGGCGAGAGGAGGGGGGGGGCAACCCGCGTGCCGACTACGGGCCCTCCCGCGGCCACGTGGCGGCGAGATCCTGCGAGTGCACGCGCGCGACGGGACGCCGCCGCAGGCCCGGGCTCACCACTCGCGAGCCTTGGTCCGGGCGCGGATCTTCCGTGGCCCACAGGGGCCGCTCGCCTTCTCGAGGCAGTTTTGTTTCGCCGTTAAGGCTCGATAATCGCGGGACATGGGGAGTGGGCACGATCGATCCCCATGCTTCCCCACGCCGCGCCTCCTCGGCTCCACCACGTGAGCCTATAAGTAGGGGGAGGAGGGAGAGCGACAGAGGTTCGCACGCTCCCTCCCGCTCCGCCCCTCCTAACCCTCGTCTTCTTCCTCTCGCGGCCGTCGCAGCTTCCCGTCTCAGCGCCGTCGCGTCTCTACACCGCCTCGCTCCCATGGCGTTGTCAAGCTCGTGGGACAGCTCCAACGTCCATGAAGACCACGTGGAGTTCCTTCGCCAGACCCGGCGCCTGCCCGGCGCCAACCGCGTACAGGTCCGCCTGGCGCCCGCGAAGGAGATCTCGCCGGCGCCGGAGGAGGGCGAGCGGGTCGTCTTCCGCTCGCACTGCCTGCGCGGCTTCGGCCTTCCGGCGAGCGGGTTTCTGCGCTCTTTCCTGGAGTTCTACAACCTCCAGCCGCATCACCTTACGCCCAATGCGGTGATGCTGCTGTCGGCCTTCGTCTCCCTCTGCGAAGGCTTCTTGGGGCTGCTCCCCATGCTGGAGCTCTGGGGGGAGTTCTTCCAGAGCAAGCTCGGCACGGTCGTCGCCGGCATGCCCGCCCCCTGCGGAGCCTTCATCCCCATGAGGAGGGCGAGCGAGAACAACCCGTTCCCGCCCATCCCCCTGATCCAGTCGGTGAAGGTTTGGCAAAGATCTTATTTCTATGTGAAGAACATCGCCGAGCAAGGAGACTACATCAACCTGCCGGCTTACGTAGCCGGCGGGCCGGCTGGGAGGCAGCCCTCGTGGAGCTTCCGGTCCCGGTCATTGTCTCCGGCCGGGAACGCCGCCATCTCCCGGCTTCGGGTGTTGATTCAGTCGGAAGGCTTGCGCGGGGCCGACTTGGTGGCCGTCTTCGTGGAGCGCCGGATCCTTCCTCTCCAAAGCCGGCCCCATATGATGTGTCAGATGAGCGGCCGCTTCGACCCAAGCCGTCTGAGCACATGGGAAATGCCCCACGCGGAGGTGGCGCTCATGGTTAACTACATCGCCAACTGCAAGCTCGCCGGGGACTGGCAATACGGCAAGGTGTCGTATTCCCGCGCCAATCCTCCGCCCGTGGTAAGCTTCTCTCTCTATCTTCTTTTTGTCGTCGGCCGGCTTCATGATGGCCGGCTTCTGACCAGTCGGTTCTTTTGAGCAGAACCCTCTTCTTGCGCCGCCGGCCGGGGTGGCGGGGATCGAACGCCAGTATGCCCCCGACCACACGGTGGACGACGTTGACGACCCGGAATTGGGGGCGGCCGCCATGGAAGACGTTGTGGTGGGGGACAGCGCCGAGCCCGGAGGCTCAAGGTTCACCACGAGCTTCGAGGACTGGCCGGACGATTTCGAAGCCGAAGTCGCTCCGCGTCGCCAGCCGGCGGCCGACCATCAGGGTGCGGGCTCGTCTACCGCGCCGACTGCCGGCGGCGGCGCACAGAAGCGCAGGGCCGCTTCAGGCCTCTTCGGCAGTCGGCCGAAGAAGTCCAAAGCCTCTGCCGCGGCGACCAAGCGAGACGAGGCGGCTGCGAAAGCGGCCCGCTTCCGCAAGGCGGTGAAGCAGCCTACGGCGGTCTCAGCGTAAGTCTTCGATCGCCTTGCCGCATGCTTGTCATCATTCTCTTTCTCTTCGAATATTCTTCTTAGCTTTTTCTCACTTGCCGGACAGGGCGCCGCTTTCCCTTGAGCGGGGTCCGGGCGGCTCCGTCGTGGGGCCGGCTGGAGGGTCTTCGAGCTCCCGCCTCGTGGACCCCCGTGTCGATCTTAGGGAGGCCACAGAGCGGAATGCCCGCGAAGCGCGAGAGGAGCGCGAGGCGGCGGAGAAGGCGGCCGCCCAGGCGGCGAGGGAGCAGGCCGACGCGGCGGCCAAGGCCCAGACGGAGGCGGCTACCGCGGAGACGGAGGCGGAAAGCTCGCGCAACCAGCCTCCGCTGCTCACCATTCCTCTCCGAGCTGTAGCCCCCGACACCCCATTGCCCTTGGCCGAGGAGATCGTTCAAGACTCGCCGCTGTTGGAGAGGGGGGGGACCCCGTGGCCTTTGCGGGGAGAGCGCCGCCAGCGGCGCCAACCGGAGCGGGTCAAGGCGGCCAACCGTCAGCGGCGCCAGAGGGGCCGGCCGGAGGTGAGCCGGAGAACAGAGCCGGCCTCGAGGTGCAGCCGGCGGCGAGCCGGTGCGCAGGGGGAGGCGCCGCTCCACCGGAGTTGCACCGAGTTGCGGGCGCAGGCCAGCCGGCGGAAGATCTGGAGGCGGCCAGCACCGCCATGTCCGAGTGGACTCCCAGCAGGGGGACTGGCGAGCTGGATGCGGCGGCTCAAGGGGTCCGGAGCAAGCTACAAGCTCAGGCCGCCCTGCTGCAACAGCTCAACCAAGAGTTCTTGTCAACGCGAGCCACTATCCGGGTGAGTCCTTCGTTCTTGGCTGCTTTGCTTTCTTAATTTCTTCCGTGGGGGCGCGTCAGTGCACCCACTGGGTGTAGTCCCCGAGATTCGGGCCGACTGCTGCGCAGTCGGGTCGGATCTTTCTCGACGGCTACCTTACTTTGCTTTTTTCTGAACTTTCAGGAATACCACAACCTTCGTGCTGCCGCCTTCAATTCCCAGGCTCGGGAGTTGAGCCGGAGGACCGACGACCTGGCCGACAGCCAAAGTAAGTACTCAATCTTGTCTGTCTCCTGTGGGGTGTAGTCCCACTGGGTGTAGTCCCCGAGATTCCGGCCGACTGCTGCGCAGTCGGGTCGGATCTTTCTTGAAGACTCTTTTCTTATTGGTTTTTCTTTGTCTTCAGGGGCCAACGCCGACTTGAGGAAGGAGCTCGGCGAGGCGAAGGCCGCCCTTCATACCAAGGAGGCCGAGTGCGCCGCCTTGGTCCAGGAACGGGATCGCCTAGCCAAGAAGCTGGCCGACCAAGAGGAGAGCCACAAAGCGGCCCTGCAGGCGGCACAGGAAAGCGAAGCCGCCTTGAAGGCGGAGTATGAGACCGAGGCGGCGAGCTGGTCTGAGACCCGGCGAGCCCTGGACGAAGGCTTCGGCCGGATCGAGGACTTGATCGACGGTAAGTTGCCTTCTTAGCCCTTCTCCTGCCCCTTGCCGTTTGGGTTTTTTGACTTATCTTGAGCTGTTGCTTGTTGTTTCTTGCAGATTACTTCCGGGCTACTCCGCCTTCGCCGCCCAAAGCATTGAGGCCCATCGCGAGGCGCACCGTCAAGAGGGGGCCGACATTGCGCCGGATGCAAACCGGACCCTTGAGGAGCAGCTCCTGGCTGTCCAGGCACGGTTGCAGCCGGCTCCAACGTGTCGGGGCGCAAGTGTTGGCCGCCCTCTGGCCCGGCGAGACGATCCCCCGCACCCCAAGCCGAACTGCCGACTGGCTGGAAGTCGCAGTTGGTCGCTTTGAGGCTTGGAAAGCGTCAGTGGCCCGCCTCAGAGCCGGGCGGGCGTTGGAATTCGTTCGGGCTTGGTACTCAGGGCTGAGCCTGCACCAGCTACGCACTTGGCGGATGGAGGCCGACGCGGAGCTGGAGGAGGTGAGGCCGGCTATCGCCCAGCGAGCTTCGACGATCGCCGAGTGCACCGACATCAGCGTTTTCGCACCCGAAATTGATGATGCCGGTGTTGCTCAGCCGGAGGAGTGGTTCGGGCTGAACCTGGCGGTGGGCGAGGACTCGGTGGAGGAGATTGCCTCTAGCGACGAGGGCGAAGAAGACGAAGACGAGGATGGCGAAGATGTCGAGCCGGCTGGTGGAACAACCAGCCGACCTCAGGCCGACCGTGCCTCCAGCAACGAGGCGCGTGGAAGCGCGCCCTCTGCGGGAGGCGGCGACCAAGCCGAAGTTCGTCAGCCGGCCGCTCCTTCAGCCGGCACGACCGTCTCCGCCAACCAGTCTGGCTCGTCGGCCGCTCCGCCAGCTTGACCTGCCGTCTTTATCATTCCTGCTTTGTTGTCTTTGAACAATCTTTGTTAAGTTTTCGCAGTTCCACCCACTGGGGGTGTATCCAAACTATGTTGAATGCTGGCCTCTTGGAGGTCTTTTTATGTAAATATTATCATGTGCATGTTTGGTTTCCATTCGCGTATGCTTTTTTATCCTTAGGCTTTTTCCTTTGCCGCCTTCCCTCTTTGGGGAGGCAAGTACTTGAGCTTTCTTGGATTAAAGTGAAGTGAATGGAAACCGGCCGGCCGGCTACTCTGGTAGCCAGTCGGCGGTGTGAGAAAAACCGGCTTTTGTTATATTAGTCCGTTAGTCCCTAGCCGTTTTTCGTGTGGGCGCCCGTTCCTACCTTTAACTCTTGCCAGCCGGACAGCCGGTTCTTGGAACTGCGACTTTGGCAAGAGAAGGCTTGAGAGCCGGCACACTACTTGTCTGACTGCGGGTAGGACTTCTAACATAACTCCAGTCGGCCAGTCCCCGAGCCGACTAGTCGAACTCGGTGCCGGACGGAATAAGTAAATGATATGACAAGGTCATAAGCATGATACTTTTCATTCATAAATAAGGGATGGCAGTCCCCGAGCCCTCCTCGGGGAGCCTATTGTCTTGTACTTAATACAAAAGTTAGCGCGGTACATACTGCATTTCAACTGTAAAATCTTCGGAGGAGGTTGGCATTCCATGGTCGTTCCGACTCCTTGCCGGAGTCGTCTCTCTTGTGCGCCTTCGGCTTCTGTGCATCGATCAGGTAGTAGGAGTCGTTGCCTAGAGCTCTGCTGATGACGAAGGGGCCCTCCCAAGGGGCTGAGAGCTTGTGCTGGCCGGCTGTTCGCTGGATCAGTCGGAGCACAAGATCGCCCTCTTGGAAGGATCTTGGCCTGACCTTCCGGCTGTGGTAACGGCGCAAACCCTGCTGGTAGATGGCAGACCGGCTGAGGGCTAACAGCCGGCTTTCTTCCAGCAGGTCGACGCCGTCTTCTCGTGCTTCCTTGGCCTCCGCTTCCGTGTACATGGTTACTCGAGGCGAGTCGAATTTGATGTCAGTTGGGATGACCGCCTCGGCACCATACACAAGGAAGAAAGGGGTGAAGCCGGTTGACTTGTTTGGTGTAGTGCGCAGACTCCAGAGGACAGCCGGCAGCTCATCAAGCCAACAGCCGGCTGAGCGCTCCAGAGGTACAACCAGTCGGGGCTTGATGCCGGAGAGGATGAGGCCGTTGGCTCGCTCGACCTGGCTGTTTGACTGCGGGTGGGCGACGGATGCTAAGTCCAGCCGGATACCTTGGGCTGCGCAGAAACGTGCCAAGGCTCCTTTGGCAAAATTCGTGCCATTGTCGGTGATGATGCTGTGTGGCACGCCGTACCGTGCTGTTATGTCTACAATGAATGTCACAGCAGTCGGCCCATTCAGCTTCTTGATCGGCTTTTCCTCAATCCACTTGGTGAATTTGTCCACGGCGACGAGCAAATGCGTCATGCCGCCGCGCGCCGTCTTGAATGGGCCCACCATGTCCAGTCCCCAAACGGCAAAGGGCCAAGTGAGGGGAATGGTCTTGAGTGCCGAGGACGGCATGTGTTGCTTGGAGCTGAAGAATTGGCACCCCTTGCAATGTTTAACTAATTCTTTGGCATCATCCAAAGCAGTCGGCCAGAAGAAACCATGGCGGAAGGCTTTGGCGACAAGTGATCTTGAGGCCGCATGGTGGCCGCATTCTCCTTGGTGAATGTCTCTGAGGATTGCAATGCCTTTCTCTTGCTCGACGCACCATTGGAGGACTCCAGTGACACTGCGCTTGACGAGCTCTCTGTTGACGATCGTGTATGCTCCGGCTCGACGTTGGACTTGTCTTGCTTCTGTTTCGTTAGCCGGCAGGTCTTGGTTTACTAGGAAGTTGAGGATGGACTGAGCCCATGATGGAGCCACGACTTCTTCTACTGCCAATGTGGCTACTGCCACCAGGGTGGGCGGGCTGGGCGGTGAGGTGCTGGAGTCGGTCGCTGGCTGTTGTGTTGGTGCAGTCCCCGGGCCGGCTACCGCAGTCCCCGAGCCGGGTGCGGCAGTCCTCGAGCCGGCTGCCGAAGTCCCCGAGCCGGCTGCCGGGGTCGCCGGGCCGGTTACGGGAGTCTTGGGGTCGCCTACTTGGTTCTTCGAGCCGGACTCGTGTGCATCGGGGTCAGACGGCACGAAGATGGAATCGGACTCTGGAGACGGCTTGATAGACGGCATGAGGAGGCGTTGGAGAGCGACGCCGGCTGGAATTGCTTGCCGAGTGAAGCCTATTCGAGCCAGGGCATCGGCTGGCTCGTTGTCGGCTCGCGGTACGTGGAGGAACTCGCATCCTTCAAAGTATCCGCTGAGTTGTTGGACCAGGAAGCGGTAGCTCGCCATATTCGCATCCTTGGCGTCCCAGTCGCCGGATGATTGCTGGACTACCAGGTCCGAGTCGCCATAACATAGGATCCGGCGAATGCCAAGTTCTTTGGCAAGCCGTAGCCCATGTATGAGCGCCTCGTACTCGGCCACATTGTTGGAGGCGGCAAAGTGGATTTGTAGTGTGTATCTGAGCTTGTCGCCTTTGGGAGAGGTAAGGACGACGCCGGCTCCCAAGCCGGTGCGCATCTTGGACCCGTCGAAGTGCATGCGCCAATGGGTGGAGTTGGGAGCCGGCTGCAGGTACTGGGTCTCGGCCCAGTCGACGAGGAAGTCGGCCAGTGCTTGGGACTTGATGGCAGTGCGGGGCTGGTAGAAGATCGTGTACGGGGCCAGCTCGATGGCCCATTTCGCCACCCGGCCGGATGCGTCCCGGCTGCCTACGATCTCGGCTAGCGGGGCAGTGCATACGACCGTGACGGGATGCTCTTGAAAGTAGGGCTTCAGCTTCTTGGCGGTGAAGTACACGCCATAACACATCTTTTGATAGTGCGGGTAGTTCTGCTTTGAGGCGGACAGCACCTCGCTCAAATAATACACCGGCCTCTGGACCGGCTGGGCTCGGCCTTCTTCTGGGCGCTGGACTACGATGACGGTGCTGACCACCCGGCTGGTTGCGGCGATGTAAAGGAGCATGGGCTCTTTCTCAGTCGGTGCTGCGAGGACAGGCGGCGTGGCCAGCATCTTCTTCAGCTCGTGAAAAGCTTGGTCGGCCTGGTTGTTCCACTCGAAGTGAGTGCTCTTCTTCATGAGGCGGTAGAGGGGGAGAGCTTTCTCTCCGAGCCGGCTGATGAAGCGGTTCAGGGAGGCCAAGCACCCGGTAAACTTCTGAATGTCTCGAAGCTTGGTAGGGATCGCCATTCTCTCGATGGCCTTGATCTTCACCGGGTTGCATTCGATGCCGCGTTCGGAGACCAGGAAGCCTAGGAGCTGGCCCGCTGGCACCCCGAACACGCATTTCTCGGGGTTAAGCTTGATTTGGAACCGGCGTAGGTTCTCAAACGTTTCCTTGAGGTCTCCCAGCAGGGTGCCGCGTTTCTCCGTCTTCACCATGATGTCGTCCACGTAAACGTGAGCATTCCTGCCGAGCTGCTTGAGGAGGCACTTCTGCATGCAACGCTGAAAGGTGGCACCGGCATTTCTCAAGCCGAATGTCATAGTGAGGTAGCAGAAGGCTCCGAACGGCGTGATGAAGGCGGTCTTCAGGCAGTCATCCGGATCCAGCTTTATCTGATGGTATCCGGAGTAAGCATCCAAAAAACTCAACAGCTCGCATCCGGCTGTGGAGTCTATCACTTGGTCTATCCTTGGCAGGGCAAAGGGATCTTTGGGGCAGGCCTTGTTGAGACTTGTGTAGTCTATACCACATGCGCCACTTGTTGTTCTTCTTTAACACAAGGACCGGGTTGGCGAGCCACTCTGGAAAGAAAACTTCCATGATGAAGCCGGCCGCCAAGAGCCAGGCTATCTCCTCCCCTACAATCCTGCGTTTCTCCTCCGACAGCCGGCGAAGGGGTTGTCTGACTGGCTTTGCGTCTTCTCGAACGTGTAGTTTGTGCTCGGCGAATTTCCTCGGAACACCCGGCATGTCCTTGGGGGACCATGCGAAGATGTCCCGATTCTCACGGAGGAAATCAGCGAGCTCGCCTTCCTATTTGCTGTTCAGGTTTGCCCCGATGACGGCAAACCTTTCTGGATGCTTGGGGTCAAGAGGTATCTTCTTCGTCTCCTTGGCCGGCTGGAAAGATCCTTGAGTATCATGCTCCTTGGGGTCGGGGGACACGGCCGACGGCTTGCCGGATGTGGCCACGACTCGGTCCAACATCTTCTTCTCTTCGGCAATCACAAGGGACTCGGCCAGCCGGCTGCTGGCCGCTGCGCACTCAGAGGACTTCTTGTAATCACCGGCTACGGTGATGACGCCTTTGGTGCTTGGTATCTTCATCTTGAGGTATGCATAGTGGGGAACTGCCATGAATTTGGCCAAGGCAGGTCGGCCAAGCAATGCATGGTAAGGGCTCTCCAGGTCCACCACTTCAAACCAGATCGCTTCCCGGTGGAAATGCTCCTTGTCCCCAAAAAGCACATCGATCTTGTTCTTGCCAATGGGGGCGCAGGATAAGCCCGGTACGATGCCATGAAACACTGTCCGAGTTGGCGTGAGCTGCTTCGTCTTGACATTTAGCTTTTCCAGGGTGTCACGGTACAGGATGTTGATGCTGCTCCTGCCGTCTATCAACACACGGGAAAAGCGGGCGGCGCGTCTGTCCGTCGCAAGGGTGGCTTCCAGGACCAAAGCGTAAGAGCCGGGAGATGGCATCACCTCCGGATGGTCGGCCCGGCTCTAGCTGATGGGCTTTTCTGACCAATGCATGTGTCCGGCGGGGTTGGCAGCGACCACGCTAACTTCCTGGCGCTCTTGGCATTTGCTGCGCCGGTCTTCGTGCTGGCTTGTAAAGACGATGTAGGTTGCTTGCTCGTCAGGGAACTCGTCATGCACGGCTCCGACTGCGGGCCGAGCGGCCGGAGGCGGCGGAGGCGGAGGCGGCGGGCCGGCAGGCGGAGGCGGCACGAGCCCCTCGCCCTTAGAGATTCGGGTGAGCCAATGGCACTTCCGGGTCGTGTGGTTGGACGGCTTCGCACCGCTATGGAACTTGCAAGGGGCGTCGAGAGTTTGCTCGTAGGAGAAGGCGGGCTGCCAAGCCGGCCTGCCGCCCTTGGGCTTCTTGGGCGCCGGTCGCTCTTCAGGCGGCGCATCTTCGACTGTGGCCACCTGCCGACTGGCGGGAGGCGGCGCGGGGCCCTTGCGCTTGTGATCGTTCGAGTGGGGGAGTCGGCCGGAATCCCCAGCCGGCGTCTTGGGCGCCGGGTTGAGTACCTTTCCGGACGCGTCCACCCGAAGCTCGGTCTTCATCGAGGAGTCGGCGGTGGCGTACTTGTCCGCTATGTCCAGAAGCTCGTCGAGGGTAGCCGGCTCGTCGCAGAGGAGCTTGTGCTTGAGGAGGGTGCCTTCTCGGCATCCGGCTGTGAAGTATTCTATGGCTTGCACCTCGTGCACCCCTTCACAGGAGTTGCGGAGCTCGGCCCAACGCGTGAGGTAATCGCGAGTGGACTCGGCGGGGCCTTGTACGCACAAGGAGAGCTGTCTGGGCTTGGGAGCCCGCTTGTAGGTGCCGGTGAAGTTGCGGATGAAGGCTTCTGTGAAATCTAGCCAGCTGTTGACGCTACGCGGCTTGAGGCTGTTGAGCCAGGTCCGCGCCGTGCCTTGCAGCATGAGGGGCACGTACTTCACGGCAACGCGCCGGTTGCCGTTGGCTATGCTAACCGCCGTGGAGTAGTCGATCAACCAATCTTCTGGCTTCAAGGAGCCGTTGTACTTGGGAGTGTCTCTTGGGAGCGAGAACCCTTTGGGAAAGGGCTCGTCGCGGATGCGGGGGCCGAAACAAGGCGGGCCAACATCGTCTTCTTCTTCCAACGCCAGGGATCGCGCCAGGCGGTCGATCCGATGGCGGGCGTCGTTCTCGCCGATTCCTTCGTGGCGGCCCAGCCAGCCGCTGAGAGTCGGGTGCGCCACTGGCGGCGGGGCGGGATATCTCTCCCCACGGGGCGGAGGCGGAGGCGGGTCGCCACGCCATTCCATGGCTCGGGGATGACCGTCCGTGTCTCGCTCGATGGAGATCCGAGTTTGGCTGCGGCTGGCAGTCGGCTCCTTCTCGCGTCGCACACGGGTGTTGCTCGTAGTCGGCGTCCAGGACGTCGCGCCGTGTTCTCGGCGTGGGGGAGGGCTTTCCGCGCGGGCGTCGGCTTCGTGTCGCTGCGCGGCTGCGTCAATCAATTGCTGGATGCGCCGGGTCATGTGGGGGAGGTCTTCGGCCTCCAAGCCGTCCAACTCGTCTACAGCCGCCTGGGCGGCACGCAAGTTGTCGTGCGGAGTGGCATAGACCGGGCGGTCGACTCCCAGCGTGTCGGCGATGACGGCGCCGCATTGCTTGACAAGGCCGGCCCGGCTTGGCCTGCCCGGGGCCGGCGTGCCGAAGGCGGCGCGGTCAGCTTCGCGCTGATAGGCCTCAGTGAGGCGTCTTACGGAAGCCAGCCTCCGTCCCTCTACAAGGAGGGCGAGGCGGCGTGCCTCCAGTGCTTCGTCGTCGGCATTAGCCGGGAGGGGAGCAGACAAGTCGTGGGCCGCCGTGCGCGAGGCGTCGCGGGCGCTCTCGTCGGTCGGGCCGTCGTGGCCGACAACCATCACTTCGGTGGTGACAGCATCGCAGCCGTCGGCTCGAGGAAGCGGGTCGTTGTAGATCATGACGTTGGTGGGGAAGGTGTCGTAGGAGGCCGTGTCGGAGTCGACAGGCATCGGGTCGGTGGAGCCAACCGACTCCAGGTCCGCAGCGGGCTCACTGGAGACATGGAGCTGGCCGAGAAGGTTGGCGAGGTGGTCGGTGCCCGCATGGAGGCAAGCTCGTCAGAGGTGAGAGTTTCGTCGAGGAGATCGGCAAGGCCGCTTGCCGCGCAGATGCTGGTGACGCATTGCAGCGCGTCGTGGCAAGTGCCATCGGGCGTGCCGGGCTGGCTACGCTCGCGGGGGAGGTGCGACATATGCCAACGGGTGGCTTATCATTGTGGGAGCCAGTAAGACATCGCCGGTGCCTGGAAACGGGATAAGGCGAAGACATGCACGCCGGCGGATCTTACCCACTTCGGGGCTCTCCGTGGAGATAACACCCCTACTGCTGCTCTGCGGGGTCTCCGCATGCTCACTAGATGAATCAAGTAGCTACACAACGCTCCTTGAGCTGTTTGGTGGGAGGAGGAAGTAGGGCACGGCTAGCCTGCTTCCTCTCCTTGTGTGGTGTCTAGAACTGGTCAGGGGTCGAACCCTTTGCATGGGTGTTCCGGGGGGTTTATATAGGCCTACCGCCCGGGGTACAATGGTAATCCGACTGGGCACGGGGCCCAGCCGTCTGTGACTGCGCTCGCTGGCTTCTGCGCCGGCTGCTGGGGCCCGCCGACTGGTGGGTCCCGCCGGTTGCCGGCCCCTTGGTCGACAGGCAGGCCCCACTGTCCAGGGCCTGGTCGGCGGATGGTTACTGTGGCTCCATCTTGTTGACGTGAGCTTCATCGTGGTAAGCGCGGCTACAGTACCCCCGCCTGTCCGGCGATCACTATAGCCTTACCGCGTCTTGTCTCCTTAATGGGGCGTCCTCTTCGAGGAAGGCGGCAAGCCGGCTGCGGGGAGCCGGCTCTGTCTTGGGTCGACTAGTTGGAGGCATGGCCGCCTTCGGGCGTCTCTCTGCTCAAAGGGGCCCACCGTCTGTGGGCCACGTTGGCGGCCCGTCGTGGGTGATGCCAGGGTCAACATGGCAACAGTGCCGCGCCGGACGGGTCGTGCCTAGCCCGTACGGCGCACCATGCCAGGCGTGCTCCGGGATTCGGGGGTGGCAGGCTTTACTGTAGCCACGCCCCGTCGCACCGCCGTTAGGTGGGTGCAAACTTTGTGGGTACGGTCTTGACCGCTTTATGGGGAGCCGGCTTCTTGGAGTCGGCCTTCTCATGGCCGGCTTCTTGGAATCGGCCTTCTCATGAGGGCTAAAGTCGGACCGCCTTCCGAAAGCCGGCCTGGGTTGCAGCCAGCTAGGGGAAGGCGGCCCCATGTCTTGGATTCTTGAGAGCCGGGCGGGCTCGTAACTTTTTCAGAAGGGCCAGGGGAAGCCGGCTAGGCTACCCATGGCTATTTACTCCGACATGTACCGTTCGAAACCAATTTGTCTTTTACTGCTCCACACACATGTCCAGCGCAAGGCACACACGTTGTAGCTGCCGCTAATGTGTGTGCAGGCATCTTACATTTCTCTCCACATGCTACCTAAGCTAGTCATAGCGGGAGTAAACTTTCCATAAACGAATAATAGTGAAAGTAGCTTAGCTAGTGACATATAACACATAACACATCACGTTGTGTGTGCGGCCATCAATGATTACAATGCTAACAAGGAGTGGTGTTGCAGGCTGCTATTCTAAAAGAGAGAGCGGCAACCCAGGCGCTACTGGAGGAGAGGGACCGGGCGGCATAATTAACCTCGATGATCCACAAGAGTCTTGATAATCGCCAGCAAGGTAGCGCAATCCTTTTTATTGCAAAGCAGAGGCCGGAAGAAGTTCTTATACAAGGCAAATGTTCTTGAGGACACGCAGGAATTTTATCTAGTAACTTTCACCATGTTTGTTTGATTTGCGTTCGCTACTTTGATAATTTGATATGTGGGTGGACCGGTGCTTGGGTGCTGTTCTTACTTGAACAAGCCTCCCACTTATGATTACCGCCTCTCACAATCATCCACAACTACGAGAGAAGAATTAAGATAAAATCTAACCATAGCATTAAACGTATGTATCCAAATCAGGCCCTTTGCTAAATAGCACATAAACCGGAGTTTAAGCTTCTATCACTCTAGCAACCCATCATCTACTTACTACTCCACAATGCATTTCCTTAGGCCCATAAATGGTGAAGTGTTATGTAGTCGACGTTAACATGACACCACTAAGAAAATCACAACATATATATCATCAAAGTTCCAAACAAATACCAAATTCACATGATTACTTATGACAAGACTTCCCCCATGTCCTCAAGGACAAAATTAACTACTCACTTATCATCATGGTGTTCAAGATCAAAGGGGTATTGAATAATATAATGGATCTGAACTTTAGTATTTCACCAATTAAACCAACTAGCATCAACTGCGAGAAGTAATCAACATTACTAGCAACCCACAAGTACCAATCTCCTGGATTTGTAGCAACATAGTTGGAGCCATGCAATTAGCATCGCCATTCTCTGAGATTTAAGCTTTTATATTTTTTCATAGATGGGTGACCAAGGACATGAACATAGGGGAGTAGCCCAATCATTATACATACATGAGGAGAAATGGATTTTTCCTACTCATTCATTAAGTTCTGCAGGAGGAACAGATAGCAGCACTGAAGCTTAGATTTTCTTAAGTGGGTAAAACTCAGAAACTTGAGTGATCTGTGTGGCCAGATACTAAATCAGACAAAAAACCATTCGAGGTATGAATTATGTACGTTTAATTTTCTGAGGAAACCTATTATTTGTTTTCTTGTCTAGATTTACTAGTGTGTGTTTTTTGTGTGGGAGCAACAGTTTTTCTGGAAACTTACAATTATATCATCCGTACAGAGAATAGAAATTTACACTTAGGAGCTCTTGGTTTTTTTGTTGGTGTGGATTATGTACAATTAATTCTTTGAGGGAGCCTATTAGTTATTTTCTTGCCCATATTTACTTTTGCATTTTTTGTGTGAGGAAGCTTTTCATTCAACATAAAATTTGGTTGTCCTTCAAGACATAGAACAAGATATGGAACCATGAGGGATGGGGATGATAAAAAAATATGGACATGAGGTTTTGACGGTTATCCTTGTGCTGAAACTTCTTCCTTGCTTTGTGGCACACAAGGAACACTCGCAATTTCCACATCTATTTCCGAGCTGCACCTCCTTTGTTTCTCGCGTACACCTATGTGTTGCTCTACATCCGATAAACTATTAAACCTCATCAATGGGATTGATTATTGAGGTGTCAATATCACTTTTGGATTTCCTTCATATGCATTATCACCCTCAGCATGATGAGAACTCTAACTTGTCTCTCCTTCCGTCAATCCTATCTAACACAGATGCTTCACACATCTTGAATATCAGGCCACGTGCTTCAGTTCGCATCTTGGCGCCGTTGCTGGACCGCCATCGTCCTCCTTTTGTTGGCATTGTTGCTGGTCTGCCATCGTCTCCGATGGCCTTTGGGCCATAGAGGTGCAGGGGATCTCAGCTCCCCCGCCGGAGGAAGGGACCTCGCTCTCGTTTTTGTTAGGTTCCGCATCTTGGATGGGGATGTCTAGCGGTGGCCATGTCCCTCAATAGGAATATATAATTTCTTCCATGTTCGATATCCGTCATAATGGTGCATCTAGCATAGTCAGAGGGTGTGGGGGGTGTATCTCCAAAGAATCTCGCGGGATTCGGTGAGTCGTGATCTTCGATAGATCTATTTGGATCACGTCTTCGTTTGTCTTTGTATGGGTGTTTACAGGTTTGAGCCTTCCGATCTATAATTCTTTTCATTGGGGATGATTGTTTCTTAGGTGCGTTGGTCCTGTGGGGTCTTACCATGATGACTTTTCGACTGTCTACTACAATAAGGTTTGTCCGGCTCCAGTGATGGATGGGAGATGGCGGCAGCACACCCTCTAGTCGCTCCAGTGCTTGTAGATCTCCCTTAGTGGTCCATGTACCTGGTTATAATTATTATTACATCCAGTGTTCTTTGTATTCACATGATGAATTATAAATAGAATGGAAGTTTCTCCCACAAAGAAAAGGACTTCCTTACTATTCGCTCATATATGTTCTTCTGGATAGTTTGGATATAAAAATGACATCCGATAAACTCCTTTATGCCTAGTCCAAACATGTTGACTATCCACGGACACCAATTCGTAACACAAATGTGGGGTGAAATGGGACGATCCATACTCTCTGTTTGGTGAGCGAGGAGTAGGTTAAACGAGAGTCGATACACCACTCGATGATGAAGTCACCACCATTGCGTACGTCGAAGGGCCAAGCCCTATCTCAGACACTGCAATGCGGATCGAGCAGTCAGACCATGCCATGGCGTTGAGCACGCGCGCCATGGTGTTAACTAACGAACACATCGCCGAGGTGATCTGGTAGTCGATGACATTGGTTTGGTATGATGCCCGTCACTGTCGTAACATCAAGGAGAGGCGATTGCAACAGGGAGATGATGCTTCCGAATGTAATACCGCCTGAGCCGACATGGCCCAGGACGAGTACGATTGGAGCCTTCACACCCCAAACAACGACGATGACAGTGGCCATTGTTGGGGAACGCGGTAATTTGAAAAAAAATTCATACGATCACACAAGATCTATCTCTAGGTGATGCATACCAACGAGTGGGGATGGTGTTGTCTACATAGCCTCGTATACCAAAAGCGGAAGCGTTATGACAACGCGGTTGATGTAGTCATACGTCTTCACGATCCAACCGATTCTAGCACTGAAGGTACGGCACCTACGCGATATGCACACATTCAGCTCGGTGACGTCCCACGAACTCTAGATCAAGCTGAGGTCGAGGGAGAGTTTCGCCGGCACGATGGTGTGGTGACGATGATGATGAAGTTACCGGAACAGGGCTTCGCCTAAGCACTACGACGATATGACCGAGGTGGAAATCTGTGGAGGGGGGCACCGCACACGGCTAAACAATCAACTTGTGTGTTCTAGGGTGCCCCCCCTGGCCCAGTATATAAAGGAGTAAGGGGGAGGCCGGCCGGCCCTCTTAGGGCGCGCCCCCAATAGCGGAATCCAACTAGGCCTCCAAGTCCTAGTAGGTTTCCACCTAAAGGGAGAGAGGAGGAAGGAAGGAGAGGGAGAGGGGGAAGGAAAGGGAGGCGCCGCTAGTTTGGTGGCAGTGATTGAAGAACTCTGTCAATGACACTATCATCAGGAAGATTAACTCCCAGTTAAGTCAAGTGGTTATGGTACCCAGACATTCTGAGAATGTGTTCATTGACAGAACTATTCTCTTCCATTTTGCAACTGTAGAACTTGTTGGAGACTTCATATCTCTCAACTCGGGCATTTTCTTGAAATATTAACTTCAACTCTTCGAACATCTCATATGCTCCATGACGTTCAAAACGTCTTTGAAGTCCCGATTCTATGTCGTAAAGCATGGCACACTGAACTATTGAGTAGTCATCAACACGTGTCTGCCAGGCATTCACAATGTCTGCAGTTGTTGGCGTGGGTGGTACACCTAACGGTGCTTCCAGGACGTAATTCTTCTGTTCAGCAATGAGGATAATCCTCAAGTTACGGACCTAGTCCGTGTAGTTGCTGCCATCATCTTTCAACTTAGCTTTCTATAGAAACACATTAAAATTGAAAGGAACGGTAGCACGGGCCATTGATCTACAACAACATAGACATGCAAATTACTATCAGGTACTAAGTTCAGGATAAATTAAAGTTCAATTAATCATATTACTTAAGAACTCCCACTTAGATAGACATCCCTCTAATACATCTAAGTGATCATGTGATCCAAATAAACTAAACCATGTCCGATCATGACGTGAGATGGAGTAGTTTCCAATGGTGAACATCACTATGTTGATCATATCTACTATATGATTCACGCTCGACCTTTCGGTCTCAGTGTTTCGAGGCCATATCCTAGGCGCGTCAAGTTTAACCTGAGTATTCTGCGTGTGCAAAACTAGCTTGCACCCGTTGTATATGAACGTAGAGCTTATCACACCCGATCATCACGTGGTGTCTTGGCACGACGAACTGTAGCAATAGTGCATACTCAGGGAGAACACTTGTACCTTGAAATTTAGTAAGGGATCATCTTATAGTGCTACCGCCGTACTAAGCAAAATAAGATGCATAAAGGATAAACATCACATGCAATCAAAATATGTGACATGATATGGCCATCATCATCTTGTGCTCATGATCTCCATCACCGAAGCATCTTCATGATCTCTATCGTCACCGGCGCGACACCTTGATCTACATCATAACATCTTGTCGTCTCGCCAACTATTGTTACTACGACTATCTCTACCGCTTAGTGATAAAGTAAAACAATTACATGGCGATTGCATTGCATACAATAAAGCGACAACCATATGGCTCCCGCCAGTTGCCGATAACTTTGTTAAAAAACATGACCATATCATACAACCATTTATATCACATCATGCCTTGACAATATCACATCACAGCAAGCCCTGCAAAAACAAGTTAGACATCCTCTACATTTTTGTTGCAAGTTATACGTGTCATTTACGGGCTTCTTGCAAGAACCGTTCTTACCTACGCATCAAAACCACAATGATTTTTCGTCAAGTGTGCTATTTTAACCTTCAACAAGGACCGGGCGTAGCCACACTCGATTCAACTAAAGTTAGAGAAACAGACACTCACCAGCAACCTGTGTGCGAAGCACGTCGGTAGAACCAGTCTCGGGTAAGCGTACGCGTAATGTCGGTCTGAGTCACTTCATCCAACAATACCACCGAATCAAAGTATGACATGCTAGTAAGCAGTATGACTATTATCACCCACAACTCTTTGTGTTCTACTTGTGCATATAACATCTACGCATAGACCTGGCTCGGATGCCACTGTTGGGGAACGCAGTAATTTCAAAAAAAAATCCTACGATCACGCAAGATCTATCTATAGGTGATGCATAGCAACGAGTGGGGAGAGTGTTGTCTACGTACCCTCGTAGACCGAAAGCGGAAGCGTTATGACAACGCGGTTGATGTAGTCGTACGTCTTCTTGATCCGACCGATTCTAGCACCGAAGGTACGGCACCTCAGCGATCTGCACGCGTTCAGCTTAGTGACGTCCCACGAACTCTAGATCCAGCTGAGGTCGAGGGAGAGTTTTGCCAGCACGACGGCGTGGTGACGGTGATGATGAAGTTACCGGCGCAGAGCTTCGCCTAAGCACTACGACGATATGACCGAGGTGAAAATCCGTGAAGGGGGGGCACCGCACACGGCTAAACAATCAACTTCTGTGTTCTAGGGTGTTCCTCTGCCCCAGTATATAAAGGAGCAAGGGGGAGGCTGGCCGGCCCTCCTAGGGCGCGCCCCCAATAGGGGAATCCTACTAGGACTCCAAGTCCTAGTAGGTTTCCACCTAAAGGGAGAGAGGGGGAAGGAAGGAGAGGGAGAGGGGGATGGAAAGGCCCCCCTTTCCCTTCCTTGTCCTACTCGGACTCAAGGGGGAGGGGGTGCACGGCCTGGCCGCCCCTCTCTCTCTCCACTAAGGCCCATCGAGGCCCATTAGTTCCCCCAGGGGTTCCGATAACCCTCCCACTACTAGGAAAAGGGCTATAGATGGGATGGACACTAATGGCGCACTGTACATGTGGTGCGTCATTACTAAATACCAATGGCGCACCATGTGTTGGTGCGTCATTAGTGTGCAAATACTAATGGCGCACCACATCCCATGGTGCGCCATTAGTAAAAAAAGTTAATTTTTTTCAAAACTACTAATGGCGCACCGTGGGAATGGTGCACCATTACTAGCTGACATAGTAATGGCGCACCACACCCACCGTGCGCCATTAGTAGTTTTGAAAAAAATAAAAATAATAAAAAAATTGTTAGTAATGGCGCACCTGTGGACAGTGCGCCATTACTAGTTTTAACTAGTAATGGCGCACTGTCCACTGGTGCGCCATTACTAAGTTTTTTTCAAAAAAAAATCATTTTTTTCTTCTTTTTCTTTTCAAAACTAGTAATGGCGCACCGTAGGTGTCGTGCGCCATTACTAACTTGGCCCAAAAGTTCCCGAATGCTCCCCCCCTGGACCGCCGTTTCAGTTTAAAAAAATAAAAGAAGATGATAAAAATGTCAAAAAAAATAAAAAAATAAGTTTCCCATGTGATATGTGGTCTAGTTGTTGGGAAAATTTACAAATATGAATTTCGACTTTATTTGCCAAATCTCTCTGAAAATTTGTAAAATGGCCATAACTTTTGCATACGAACTCGGATTAAAAAGTTTTCAAAATCCCCAAAAACCTAACAGAAAAAAAAGTTACGGGGCTTTCAAGATCTAGAGGCAAAAAAATTCAAAAAATTTCAAACTTACTAGTGGCGCACCATGGATGTGGTGCGCCACTAGTAATAGAAAAAAATTGGTTTTGAATTGTTTTTCAAAAAATGATATGTAATATGACCGGGAAGTTTGAAATATTTTTCAAAATATCATCATAGTCATGAACATGAACAAAGTCCTAGACATCAACAAGGTATAATAGGATTGATATGCTAGATATATCAACAAGTGCCTGTGAAGTGATCTATTGCTGGGGTTGAATAGAACTCTGAAGTTAAGCGTGCTTGGGCTGGAGTAGTGTGAGGATGGGTGACCTTTCGGGAAGTTTGACCACCGAGTGGTGCGCCATTAGTATACCAGATACTAATGGCTTGGTGCACCATTAGTAAAAAATACTACTGGCGTGATACTAATGGCGCACCAGTAGTGCGCCATTAGTAGGCAAAACTGGTGCGCCATTAGTAGGCCTTTTCCTAGTAGTGTCCGGCACTCCTGTTTTATCCGAAACTTCTCTGGAACACTTCCGGTGTCCGAATATAGTCGTACAATATATCAATCTTTATGTCTTGACCATTTCGAGACTCCTCGTCATGTCCTTGATCACATCCGGGACTCCGAACAATCTTCGGTACATCATATCACATAAACTCATAATACTAATCGTCATCGAACGTTAAGCGTGCGGACCCTACGGGTTCGAGAACAATGTAGACATGACCGAGACACGTCTCCGGTCAATAACCAACAGCGGAATCTGGATGCTCATATTGGTTCCTACATATTCTACGAAGATCTTTGTCGGTCAAACCGCATAATAACATACGTTGTTCCCTTTGTCATCGGTGTGTTACTTGCCCGAGATTCGATCGTCGGTTTATCAATAGCTAGTTCAACCTCATTACCGGCAAGTCTCTTTACTCTCTCTGTAATACTTCATCCCATAACTAACTCATTAGTCACAATGCTTGCAAGGCTTATAGTGATGAGTATTACCGAGAGGCCCCAGAGCTACCTCTCCAAAACAGGGAGTGACAAATCCTAATCTCGATCTATACCAACCCAACAAACACCTTCGGAGACACCTATAGAGCACCTTTATAATGACCCATTTACGTTGTGACGTTTGGTAGCACACAATGTGTTCCTCCGGTATTTGGGAGTTGCATAATCTCATAGTCTGAGGAACTTGTATAAGTCATGAAGAAAACAGTAATAATGAAACTGACACGATCATAATGCTAAGCTAATGGATGGGTCATGTCCATCACATCATTCTCCTAATGATGTGATCCCGTTCATCAAATGACAACACATGTCTATGGTTAGGAAACATAACCATCTTTGATTAACGAGCTAGTCAAGTAGAGTCATACTAGGGACTATATGTTTTGTCTATGTATTCACACATGTACTAAGTTTCCGGTTAATACAACTCTAGCATGAATAATAAATATTTATCATGAATTAAGGAAATAAATAATAATTTTATTATGTCCTAGGGCATATTTCCTTCAGCCACTACGACATTCGTGTGCAATTTGGTGGTTGCTAGGTTTGCATGTTCTACTAGAGTATTTAATTACCTATGTTTGTGTTGTGAGACTATGTTTAAGTATGGTGAGACTATGTTTGTGTTGAATGTGGTATGTTTCATGTTAAATTCAAACTATTTTATGTGTAAAATATGGTACATTGGGGTACAACAAAAATTGCAGATAACTGGGAGATATCCGTGGACACTTCCAGCCGGGTCCATAGACTATTAGGGAAGCTAATTTGATGCATCCCGTTGAAGATGCCCTTATATACTAGCCAAATAAATCTTTTTCGATATTTCCATGGAACTAGTAGCTTCATACTCCTTCGATGCCTTGCCGACATGCAAACACCTTCCTTGAATATGTTTTACTATAGTGAGTTAATGACGATGATAACATTTGTATAACAACAATGGCCACTTACTTATGTGGCAAAATGGATGAATATTCTCTCCTTTTAACATATATAAGGTGTATTATTATTATTCAAATATAAAGTTATTATATGTTTGATCATTTTTCAGAAATTTTTCCATATCTACAACACCAATTTAACATCGACACATGAATTTTAAATGTATTTTTATGTTGTATTCATTTGGTAGTTTAGATGGTGATATTTTCCTCTAGAAACTTAATTAAACATAGGAATGTTTGACATTTAAAAGAATCAATACGCCTCGTATTCCACTTATTTAGGACAGTATAACCGCACCTAATCCCATACCTCTCAGGACCTGTTCATTTTTGGCAGTCCGTTCATGTAATTTGCACGATCTGAACCATTGGATTTGATCTCTGTTTAGTCCTCCACCACCTGTTATTTTTTACTGGGCTAAAAGGGCAGCTGTTCCATGGAAAAAATTGGAGCCTTCTTGTCAATTGGGCCTTTTCCCGGCCCAATTAGAGCGCTCATCCCCCTAGTGGATTACAAAGAAAGGCCACATCGATTGCAAACCATCCCGCAGTACTCCGTGGCGGCGGCCCATGGCTGGGAGCACGACGGCTCCCGCTCGATCGAGAGGATGAGGGGACCGGTCATTGTTTCCAGACAGACGAGCAAAGCCGGCCGAGGCAACGAAAGAAATACTGTTGTGCCATAGTGGTCGCGAAGCGAGTGCCGGACTGCACGTCGATTCAGCTAGAGGCAAATCGGCGTCCGGCTGTTCGGTGAACCAGATCGTCCACTGGGATTTGAAGGAGGTAATAATTCTTCAGTTTCTATAGGCATTCATGTGGGATTATGTGCGCCACTCGCGGTTATTAATTGAGGTGTGACTTTTCATTTTTCTCAGCCTGTTGCTGCTTCGATATATATACTCCTTAGCGCTCTCTGCCGCATTTGATTCGGTCGCTAGGCGGTTCGCTCACGGGCGAGGCTAGGTGATTCGGGCCTAAGTCAATGAGGCGTGGCAACCATAGAACGCGTGCGGAGGCTACCAAAGAAGGGCAGAGCATCACAACATGCCCTGCAAAAAACAAGTTAGGCGTCCTCTACTTTGTTGTTGCAAGTTTTACGTGGCTGCTACGGGCTTCTACTAAGAACCGTTCTTACCTACGCATCAAAACTACAACGGTGTTTTGTCAAGTTTGCTGTTTTAACCTTCAACAAGGACCGGCCGTAGTCAAATTCAATTCAAGTAAAGTAGAAGAAACAGACATCCGCCAGCCACCTTGATGCAAAACTAGTTGCATGTCTATTGGTGGAACCGGTCTCATGAACGTGGTCATGTAAGGTTGGTCCGGACCGCTTCATTCAACAATACCGCCGAATCAAAATAAGACGTTGGTGGCAAGCAGTATGACTATCACCGCCCACAACTCTTTGTGTTCTACTCGTGCATATCATCTATGCATAGACCTGGCTCGGATGCCTCTGTTGGGAAACGTAGTATGCAATTTCAAAATTTTCCTACGCTCACGCAAGATCCATCTAGGAGATGCATAGCAAAGATAGGGGAGAGTGTGTCCACGTACCCTCATAGACCGAAAGCGGAAGCGTTTGACAACGCGGTTAAAGTAGTCGAAGTTCTTCTCGTTCTGACCAATCAAGCATCCTCATACCCGGAAGGCGTCCTGGTTGAGAAGCACGCCGGACTGGTGGGTGCCCATACCCGGCAGGCGTCCTGGTTGGGACCTCACGTTTTAGATGTTAGGTTTGGCTGCGAGGTCTGTTGGTATTAGGCCCATACTACCAGCGCCCCTTCATCAACTGGATAGGAGTAGCGACAGATGTTGCTTAGATGGTGGCTTTAGTCTTACTGTTGTATGACTTTGTAAGATCTTGTGTTAATAATTAATAAAATGGCTGTATGCATCACCCAGATGAGAGGCCGGGGGTCTTCCTCCTTTTCTAAAAACAAAAGCACCTCCAGAATATATATCAGCATTCCTGCACTATTTATGGTAGATCTCTATATTGACCATCAGCTGCTTGTCAGAACGTCTCAATTATCTAACAAACTGAAAGGTTCTGAAGGAATTTCTTCTCTCCTTCAGAATATTTTTGAGCTATCTACGGCAACACTTTGGTTGTTGCTCAGATGATTCATATATATGGAAAATTATTTTCATAGGTGCCGAACTATATGTTCATCTGTTCTGATTTCAAAGTTTGCTTACATTAGTAATTACTTTAGTACAATTCTTTCCTCTTAAGTTTACGTCTTGTTTAAATCTATATAGTTTGATTCAGATGGTATTGGCAATGCTTATTAATTATTTTTACAACTTATTCCGGATAAACCTCTGCTTTAGTTACATCAATACCCGATTAAGTATTTCATGCTCACTTTCCTCATGGCATTTCCCTACAACATAGTATATGTGATACTGCATGTATAATTAATGGAAAAGTGATTAACTTTTTTTTAGGGTATGGCGAGTGATTGTTTGTTATGACGAGCCAAGGCTGTCGTCCTTTGGGAGGTCGGTGAACATTACAGTAATGAGCTATGTATACAATGTACGATTACAATTCATGTGAACTGTTCCATGTTTATTTTTGCTGTTTCTTATTACCCGTCTTGACAATACTGATTACCTGTATGAACTAAGTGTCCTGGTTTAAATTCAAGGAGAGTGGGTATGCACATTACCTCAAGCCGTTGGTGCAAGGAAGAAACATAGAAGAATTATGACTATGCATTCTCTCAGTACATCATCTCCTTCATTTGCACCAGGAAGAGGACTGCAGCCGATGCCTTCCAAAAATATTGCAACAGATGCCACCATGGTGTTTGGGGTAACACGGCAAGGTCAGTATCTTCCTCGTGTTATACAGAAGAAGCCCTAGGAAGATTGTCACACAAACATAATCTAAGGAACTAATGGACACTTATGTTTATGCAAAAAAATTATGTTTCATGCATCCATATATTTAATTGTACAAATACACGGGCACGGCAACGCGCCTTCAATGATCTTCCTAGGGCTGCTGTGCGATTCGGGCGGGCGCCTCACAAGTCTAGACAAGCTCGCCTATATAATACCACTAGATGCCCTCAAGTCACATACGGCATGACAATACAGCTTCTTCCATTACCCTAAAACTACTCACGTATACGCTCATTGTTTGCCAACATGTCCTTGGTGGCACGTCGAGGAAAACCTGAGCTGGTGCTACCAGCACGAGCAACACCGCGGGAGACTCTGCCTCTCTCCGACATTGATGACCACAGAGACCTGCGGTATCTGCAGCCTGCCGTTGAGTTCTTCAGCGCCGTCGATGGGCATGGGCGGCCTGCCAAGGCAGTTTTCACGGCGGCCCTCGCCGAGGCGCTTGTGCACTACTACCCGCTCGCAGGTCGTCTCCGGGAGGCTCCCGGGGGCAGGCTAGTCGTGGAATGCACCGGGGAAGGTGTGGTGTTCGTGGAGGCAGAGGCGGACGTGTCCATGGATGAATTCGGCGAGCCGCCGCTGACAGCATGCCCGTTCGTGGAAGAACTGCTGTGCGATGTGGGCGACGCTAGGGTTGTGGTCGGAGTTCCCTTGTTCTTCATGCAGGTAGCCTTCAACTGTACGCGTGCATGCATCTCACTCCACCTAGCCGACTTCACGTTGCCCCTATTTGTTGACGCCGCCCCCTCGCAAACGCCGCTTCTTCTTCTACCTCGCAACTTTTTTGAGGTTTCTCTCTTCTTCTCTCAGAAACACAAAGACACACACATAGGCAGAAAACACGCACGCACGCACACTTCACCAAGCACAAACTAACTTTGCTACATATTTTCTCAGCCCTCTCGGCCTCGTTTTTCACTACTCAAGGAGGATGGCACTCCTGCCATGCAGAATCCACGCCACGACATGACCCACTACTCAACTAACTAAATCACAAACAAACTACTAGCCACCTGCACTACGTCCGCCACTCGTGCAGGGTCTCCACAACGGCCACACGACCAGGCCAACTAACAAACACACGCATGCAAACTAACTCATCCAAATCTCTTGGCTCTAACTAATTGGCCCAGCCAGCCAGTCTTGCTTCTGCCGTCCACGCGCTTGTCGCATCACACGACCTTGCTGCCTGATGCAGCACTACAGCTTCACATTTCCATCAGCATCTCGCCGTGCTCGCCGTATCGCATGGCGGCTTGGCGCATCTCACCTTCTCTGCACGCTTTCGCTGAAGCTTCGCCTGACTAGCTACTCCCTAAGGAAAGGTGTGGTTGCACCCGGGTACCCCGACACCCCATTATCCAAGCCATCCAAATTCCTAGAGATGCGTGCATGGGTCAGATGCAGGTCAGAATATTAGCAGTCTCTGCCGCTATAATTTGGGTTTGACTGTTCAACCCGTGAGGGCCTAGGTAGGCTGTAGCTCTAGCCTATAGGAACCGTAGCAGCCTGATGCATGTCAGAACGAGCTGAGCCGCGCTCACACTCACAAATGTAGCTCTCCACAGAGACTTTCTCTCACAGCGTGCCTCTCAAAACCTTGTTTAAACTCTCTCTCACACCCACACAAAGGCCCATCTCTCTTCCTACAAACTTTATCTGATATACTCTCTCACTTCTCTTTCAAAAGAAAAGCACTCTCGCATGCTCCTCTCTCCAGTTTCTCGAAGAAAGGTGTTGTTTCTTGTATCACAGGTTCTCTCTAGATTTCTACAATATTGTGTCTTGTTGTCAGATCGCCCCGTCCTTTTCTTACAGTAGGTGGAATCCCGCCACGAGGGGCAGGGCTAGGCTAGTCACCGCTAAGTGTTTTTTTCTGGCTACACCTTAGCTTAATGAAACACCAAACGTCCTAATTCATTCCAGCACTACAGCTCATGGCTCAAATTTCTAGGCAGCGTTTTATGAATGGATGGTGAGATAAGGGGGTGCCTAGGCACCCGGGAACTAAAAATCCATTCTCCTAAATTATGCTACATGCATAACGAAAACAAACATGCTAATACAAAATCAAGATTAGTGCTAACACTATTGTTTCTCAATTCCTAGGGCATGAATGGTGTAAATAGATTGCACGGAAGCTATGTGTAATGTTTTTACAGAGCTCGCCGCGAGAATTGTGACTACGGCTAGCATTTTGATAGAGAAAAATGTTATGCTTCCCTTGTTTTAAAGCCATAGCTTTACATTATTATTAATGTTTCTTATTTCTGTGTAAATGTGAGTAGCTAACCCAACTCAGAAGCGGAGGATTTGTGATTGGCCTTCACATATGCCACAACATCGCCGACGGCTATGGAAGCACCCAATTCCTGAAATGCATCGCCGACTTGGCACGTAGCGGGGGTGACACCTCCCAAATCGTATCGCCGGTTTGGAACCGGGAGCTCCTGACGGCACGCATCCCGCCGCACATAAACCTGGCATATGAGGAATTCCTCCAGCGATTAGGCAGCACCACAGACGACATCATGCTATCAACACCGCCAGAAGAAATGGTCGGCCGCTTCTTCCTCTTCGGCCCTAGGGACATGGCATCGCTACGAAGGCATGCCCCCGTGCACCTAACACCGCCGATCACCAGCTTCGAGCTTCTGACTGCTGTCATGTGGCGTTGCCGCACAGTGGCGCTCAGCTACGAGCTCCACCAGCGGGTGCGCCTGATGTTTTCTCTGAATGCGCGTGGGAGGTGGAAGCGTCATGCACTCGTCCCGCATGGGTTCTATGGGAATGTGCTCTTCTACCCTGCAGTAGACACGACCGTCGAAGAACTGTGCTTCAACCCGCTTGGCTATGCGCTCGGACTCATCCGCGAGGCCAAGTGTGACATGACAGACGACAACATGGAGTCGATGGTGGATTTCATGGCGTCTATGCGTGGGAGGCCACCTCTCACAATGGACAGAATGTACGAGGTCTCTGACATCAAATGGGTTGGACAGGACGCGCTAGACTTCAGATGGGCGAAGCGGGTTGACGGTGGCGTGCCCATGGTTGGGGACATCGCCTCCAAGTCCGTGAGCTACCATATGAGGTGCAGGAATGGCAAAGGTCATGACCTGATCGCGGTGTCCATGCTATTACCAGGACCTGCAATGCACAAGTTCGAAAAGGAGATTCATGTTTGGGTGGACAACGAAAACTAGTCCAGCTCAATTCGGTCTCATCCATTCGTTGTAAAATCAACCCCGGTGAACATGTGCTTTACTGTATTGTTTTGGGTGTGGGCGTGTGTTGTGTATATTTAAGTGAGGTCGTCGTAAATCTGAAAAATTCTAAATAAAGTGCCCCTCGGAATAAAAATTTCTAAATAAAGTGTGTTGGCCTGCAATCATTTGCAGCTAGCTTTTGGACATCTACAACTCATTGTTTCCACATCTCCTTTTTAAGGCCCGTCGTAGCGGGGAGTAGCATATACTAGTATCATGCATATGATACTAGTTTATGATACTACATCCGTAATGCATAGTATCATATGTTAGTATCATAGATGACTTCATTTATTGCCATACATGCACTAGTAGAAAAGAGGGCTTTGGTCCAGGCCGGGTTAGCCCATTAGTCCCGGTTCAATCCAGAACCAGGACTAATGGGGGCATTAGTCCCGGTTCGAGAGCCCAGGGGGGCGGTCGGGCCACGTGGGCCATTTATCCCGGTTCGTCTGGACCTTTTAGTCCCGGTTGGTGCCACGAACCGGGACTAAAGGGTGCGATGCCCATTAGTACCGATTCGTGGCACCAACCGGGACTAAAGGTTAGACCTTTAGTCCCGGTTCGAGCCACGAACCGGTACTAATGGTGTTTGAGGCATTAGTACCGGTTCGTGCCATGAACCGGTACTAAATGTCCCATTTTCAAACTCTACCCCCCTGGATCGCCTTTTCAGTTTTAAAAAAATAAAAGAAAATGATGGAAATGTCAAAAAAATAAAAGAAAATAAGTTTCCCATGTGATATGTGGTCTAGTTGTTGGGAAAATTTACAAATATGAATTTGGACTTTATTTTTTTGACCTTGAAGACTGCAGGGCTTGCACCCCACAGCATTTTATTAATGCAAAGGAAAAGACAAAAAAAGGAAGAAACAACTAAAGAAGGCTATAGAAGTGGACTAATCCTAATAAATACAAAGATACAAATAAAGAACAGAAGCAGCTCCCCTCAAGGAGGAAGGAAATCAATCCATTTAAGTAAGGCCTCTCTATGCTTCTGTTTGATTCCATGAGAGAGCAGAGTGAAAAAGTTTTGCAAAATCTGCTCTCTCTAGAATTTAGTAAAATGGGCATAACTTTTGCATACTAATTCAGATGAAAAAGTTTTTTATATGAAAAATCATCTACTCGAAAAGTTACACCCAAACCCCGTTAAACATTTTCAAAATCCTCAAAAACCTAACAGAAAAAATGTTATGGGGCTTTTAAGATCTAGAGTGGAAAAAATCGAAAAAATTTCAAACTGTGGTCAAACAATGGTCAAACTAATTATATTCTCGAATATTAGTGTTACTAAATAATTATTTCAGTTATTTTGAATTTTGGTCAAATCTGGTCAAACTATGGTCAAACAATGGTCAAACTAATTATTCTAGAATATTAGTGTTACTAAATAATTATTTCAGTTATTTTGAATTTTGGTCAAATCTGGTCAAACTATGGTCAAACTGTGGTCAAACAATGGTCAAACTAATTATTCTAGAATATTAGTGTTACTAAATAATTATTGTTTTTTAAAACAATAGTTTCAAACTCAAACAGTGAAATGTGTCACTTCATGCTCAAGCAAAATTCCTGAGGGTTAATAGGATTGACATCTTACTATTGTCAGCAAAACAACAAGTGCAGACTTGAAAACAAGGGAGAATAGAACCCGGAAGTTAAGCGTGCTCAGGCTGGGGGAGTGGGAGGATGGGTGACCGTTCGGGAAGTTAGATGATTTGGAATGATGAGGGGTGATTAGAGATTAGAGGATAAATTAAGCAGTGATGAGGGGTGGTGATTAGAGATTAGAGGTTAAAATAATTAAGAAATTTGAAAATAAAAAAATTCAAAAAAAATTCAAAAAAATCATAAAATTTTCTTTAGTCCCGGTTGGTGTTGAAGGTGGAGCTCCACGTGGCCGCGGCCTTTAGTCCCGGTTCGTGTAAGAACCGGGACTAAAGGGGAAAGGCATTAGTAACGACCCTTTAGTCCCGGTTCAAAAACCGGGACTAAAGGGCCTTACCAACCGGGACAAAAGCCCCTTTTTCTACTAGTGATGACACATCGTAGCACAACATTAAATATGATACGGTATCAATGATATGATACTGAACCATCTCTTTCTTCATTCAATTCTATGCACCTCATCAAAATTGTCTAGTTGGTATGTATGATACTACCTACGATGCTCCCATTACGACCAGCTTAATAATAACATATGTTGATGAATATTTGCCTACCAATTACATCTCCACCGATGTTTCTGCTTTGTACTATAACAATAAAACTTACTCCTATGATCCTGATGATATAAATGAGACACGTATTACTATGAAATAACTTACTCCTATGTATATAAAGGTACCGATAGAAATTATTTATTGTCTATAACTTCCACATTGAGACAAAAGAGGTCATGCTGCGAGGAGAACTTCCTGCCAAGACCGCGAAGATTGGTACCAATCTCGACCCAAAACTCAAGATCACATCGGAGAGAACCTTGTAGGATTGGGAGTATCGAACATATAAAGGACGCCGCGATACCCGCCGTTCTGGAGGCATTGTGATCGCTCTGCGTTTTTGACCGTTCGATTGATTATCTACAGTGAATTTTTTGCTGCTGGCGACTGGTCAACCGTCCACTATTTTCCACGCTCATGCCGCTTCAAGAGAGGATGACGGGTGGGGTTGTGAGGCTGCGGAGGCCAGCGAGCAGAGGGTGGGTTTCGCTGGAGGCACGTTAATGATTTCTCTATGGAAAACTTAGCGCACCAGGTGTCCAGGACCAATCCTCTTCCTCCTCGAGCCACACACCACTCCGCCCCGTCCTGCTTCCGCTGCTCCTCTCGCACCGCCGCCTTCCTACCCGGCCCTCTTCTCGGTGCTCGAGGTGCAGCGGCGGGGGCTCCACTACGTTCGATCCAGCAGGATTAGGTGCAGGTCTTCAGCATCCGGTGCCAGGCGACGTGATTCTGGATCGGGCATAGATCTCCATCGGGAGAGTAGGGGCGGCCGCTGCAATGATGGCAGCAGATGAACCCACCTTGTCGAGCCCCCACCCGGTGGCTTCCTGCAGAGGAGAGGTCAAGGATGGCTGCCATCGCCTGTGACAGCTGAGATATTTCTTCACCGTTTACTCATCTTCGCATGGTAACCTGAGCTCATCTCCTAGTTCATGGCTTCCTATGTTTTTGTTATTATGCAGGTAGGGTTAGCAAGGAGGAGGTTGTATGTAAAGAGGCAGCATGGTGGCTTGGCAGCCACCTCTCCTCATCTCATCCCAACAAGCAACAGTAGGAGCATGGGCCGCAGAGATGGCCGGCTCTCACGCAATCGTCTATCCACTCGAGAAGCCCACCCGTCATCCACGCCCCTCCTCCTTAGGTAGTTCTTGTCTCTTCTGGCAGGTGACACTACTAGGAAAAGGCCTACTAATGGCGCACTGGTTTTGCCTACTAATGGCGCACTACCGGTGCGCCATTAGTAGCACGCCATTAGAATTTTTTACTAATGGCGCACCACTGGTGCGCCATTAGTATCTGGTATTCTAATGGCGCACCTAGCAGTGCGCCATTAGAATGTAACTCCATGCGCCATTAGTATGCCTCCCGGGGGGCCATATGTAACCATGTGCTTTGTCACACTAATGGCGCACTCCACCTCGATGCGCCATTAGTATCCTTTGGCATACTAATGGCGCACTCTGCCTTGATGCGCCATTAGTATGAATATTTGTTTTTTTTTTCTTTTCTGATTTTTGCACAGGTTACAAAATATATTATTGGACAGAATATAGACAGCAGCACACAGCAACAGCAGATTCATCGAATACAATAGAAGATTAGTCTCCGAATACAATTCATCATATTAGTCTCCGAATTCAAAAGACCGAACAAAGATAAAACATTACAAGTCTCAAGACCGCGAGTATCGAGTTTGTCTTCACATTACAAGTCGATATCGATCATCTAAACTACCATCACATAAAAGAGAGTTGTGGTCATCACGATGAGCATCATCGCGATCAAACTGGTCTTCATCCGGTTCCTCCAATGCTCTCTCCTCTCTCCCGCTAGATAGCGGGCATATCTAGATTCGGCCTCCGCCCTAGTGGTGTACCCTTTGTAACTGTTACCGCTGAAACGGTGAACCTGTCTCCAACACTCCTCCCAGTCATCGTAGACTCCGGGAACCTTACCCTTGTACACGACATACGACGGCATCTCTATGCACAAGCCAAACAACAGACAATACATAAGCAATATGTAAGTATGCAACAAAAGGATCGGAAGAGAAAAGCAAGACATTAATAGCACGATTCATGGTCCTACTAATAAATAGCATCGATTACATCTAAGTTGAACAACTGTCCAAACCAAAGAGACATACGAATTCATTAAAGTTTAATTACAACATGAGCCAATCAATGTTTCAGAACTACACATCACTACTTTCGACTCGACTCATCAGACAGGAGCGTGAATGAAGCCGCCGTCTGTCGCGATGGTCATGAAATCGCGGTCGTTATCACCCTGTATTTGTAGCATTCCATCTATCTCATTGTTGGACGGTTGATATCTGAGGAAGAACTGCCCCGACGTATGAAGGACATCTTGATGGATGATGTCCGCAAAGTCCGACTGGATGCGAAAGAATTCTTGTCTGAGGTCCGCGTCCTGGATTGCCGACAAGTTCGCGGCCCAATCTTTGAGATTATCTGGTAGCAGAAGTTGATGATGGTCCCTTACGATCGCCCACATGTGATGGAGGGCGTAGTAGGCATCCTTCTGACCGCCAGGCGGCTGCTTGACGCAGCAGAACTTCGTATTGTGTGAGAACATGTGCTTGCCGTACTTACGAACAGTCCTGGTCACTAGTAGAAAACAGGGCTATGGTCCAGGCCGGCTCAGCCCATTAGTCCCGGTTCAAAGTAGAACCGGGACCAATGTGGGCATTGGTCCCGGTTTGTGAGCCCAGGGGGCCGGCCGGGCCACGTGGGCCATTGGTCCCGGTTCATCTGGACCTTTTGGTCCTGGTTGGTGGGACGAACCGGGACCAATGGGCCTGGCTCCAGGCCCACCACCATTGGCCCCGGTTCGTGGAATGAACCGGGACCACAGGCTCCCCTTTAGTCCCGGTTTGTGCCACGAACCGGGACTAAAGGGTTCGCCCTCGTTGCACCTAGAGTTTAGTCCCACCTCGCCAAACGAAGGGCGCCCACACCTGCTTATGAGCCTGTCCCTCTCTGCGTTCTTGAGCTCCTCTCAAAGTGAAAATAGATGCACCTATAGAGGAAAATTGGACCTAAATTCATAAATAGAAATGAATTATGAATTTATGTTTAATTTTCTCTATAAGTGCATCTATGTTCACTAACAGAGAAGTTTTTATTTTTTGTGACCTAAAATAAATAGCAAGGAAAAAGATTGACTCAAAAATCAATTTTAACTATTCTACAAAGTGTTTTCACACAAATTTAGTAAACTAGTGATTCATAAACTAGTGATTCACACAAATTTCAAAGAATTCAAATTTTAACTATTCAAATTTGAAAACTAATGGCACTAGTAAAGTTAATCACAAACTTGAGATTCACACAAATTTCAAAGAATTCAAATTTTAACTATTCTAATTTGAAAACTAGTGGCACTAGCAAAGTTAATCACAAACTTGAGATTCACACAAATTTCAAAGAATTCAAATTTTAACTATTCTAATTTGAAAACTAGTGGCACTAGCAAAGTTAATCACAAACTTGAGATTCACACAAATTTCAAATAGTAAAGTTATTCATAAACTAGTGATTCACACAAATCTTAAAAAATTCAAATTTAAACTATTCAAATTTTAACTATTCATAAACAAATTTTGTGACCTAAAATAAAAAATAAAGCAAAAAAAAGAAAATGAATAATGCAGAAAACAAAACAAAAAATCTAGAAAAAAAACTTATATTAACAATAAGTATTTTGTTATAAGTAGAAAAAAAATAAAATAAATAAAGCAACAAAGAATAAATTATCTAAGTATTTTCTGTTTAGAACATTATAAGCAAAAGAAACTTTAATAGCAAAAAGAATTATCATAAATATTTTGCTGTTAGTAAAAAACCAAAAAACTAGTAAGTATTTTGCTGTTAGTAAAAAACAAAAATCTGGATTTTTTTTTAAAAAATGCCGCCTACTGGGCCACCACAGCCTGCATACGACTAGAAACCCACTAGTTGGGCCAGGATGCAGGCCCACAGTAGGCCCAGTAGGCCCACAGGCACAGAGAGTGGATTTAGGCCCGTAAGCCTGCAGTAGAGAGGAGCTCGAAGTGGTCGGCTCCGCAGGGCTTATAAACCACTCTGAGCCCCTTTCGGCTAGCGAGGTGGGACTAAACATCCCAACGCACCGCGGCAGTTCCAGTACACGCCCTTTGGTCCCGGTTGGTGGCACCAACCGGGATGAAAGGGGTCCTTTCGTCCCGGTTCGTGGCACCAACCGGGACCAATGGTCGCCGCTTCCCGCCCTTTGGGCTGCCGAAAAGTGGCCTTTGGTCCCGGTTGGAGGCACCAACCGGGTCTAAAGGGGGCATTCGTCCCGGTTTCTGTCACGAACCGGGACCAATGCTTCGTCTATATAAGTAGCACTTGCGAAAATTTTGGGTTCAGTTCGTTCTTCCCCGCCCGACGACGCCGCCAGGCTGCGCCTCGCCGTCGCCCCTGCCTCCGCCGCCGTCCCGCGCGGCCACAGACGCCGTCGCCGCCCCGTGCCTCCCTGCCTCCTCGCCGCCGACGCCGTGCCCCTCACCGTCGCCGTCCGCCGCCCCTACCGTCTCCCCCGACCGCGCCGTCGCCGTCACCGCCCCGTGCCCCCCTGCCTCCTCGCCGCCGCTGCCCCGTCGTCGTAATTTCCTAATTTAGAATGTATAGTTAATTTAGTTGTATAGTTAGGATGTATAGTTAATTTAGATGTATAGTTAATTTAGTTGTACTTAATTTAGATGTATAGTTTAGATGCAAAAGTTAGAATTTTTTTTCTGTTCATACATTTTTTTGGTGATATTATTGTTGCATATGCAAAAGTTTGTGTGTTCATATATATGCAAATAATATGTCAATTTTTTCATAGAATTTTTATGATTTTTTTGTTGTAATTTTGTTCATAGAATTTTTATTATTTTTTTCTGTTGTAATTTTGTTCATATTGTGTAGGAATCTGAACGTTATGTATGATCAAAGTCATTTATGTATATGTTCATATTTTGAAGAAAAAGAAGGAGAGAAAAAAGGAAAATAAGAAGAGGAAGAAGGAGGAGAAGAAGAAGAGGAGAGAAATAACAGGAGAAATAAATAAGAAGATGAAAAAGAAGAAGAAAAAAAGAAGAGAAGAAGAAGGAATAGAGGAGAAGAAGAAGAATTCTTCTTGTTCTCCTATATTATTCCTTATTCTTCTCCTTTTTTTTTTCTTTTTTTTTCTTCTCCTTTTCCTTTCTTCTTCTCCTCTTTTTTTCTTCTTCTTCCTCTTCTTATTTTTTGTTATCGGGTATGTCGTTGTCGACATACCCCCCCTCCCCGATAATTAACTTTTAGTAATTAGTACTACTTAGAAAGTGTTTAATGGAATTAGTTAGAACTAGGTAAACTTGTTTATTTTTAGTAAGTACTACATTATTCTATTTATAGTAAGTGCTTAGTAGTTGAACTAGTTGATTTAATAAAACTGGTTTATTTTACTATAGAAGTAGTTTATTTTTAGCAAGAAAATTAATAGAACTAGTTTATTTTGCGGTTTATTTTACTATAGAAGTAGTTTATTTTACTACTTTATTTTGTGATTTGATTTTTCTTATTGAATGCTCAAATTGGAGAGCACTATGCAAGGCATATGCATATGATTAGTTGAATAATAATGATCTAATTTAGTCTTTGAATTATTAACGTATAGGAAATGTCATCATCGGACGACGAAAGTCTCCCGGGGGAGTGCGACTGGTGCCACGACGATCGAGGTGAGTGCGACAGGCCTCACCTAGACGATGGTCGGCGCTTCAGCATTAAGCTCGAGGAGACTTTCGAAATTGAAACGGTACGCAACGACGACAAGTGTTTTTTTTCATAATTAAGCATGACTTCAACTATTTCAACGTGTAATTTTCATCTTTTACAATTCGAGTATAGTTTATCCCATGCCATGCAAGACGCTATGTCTTGGAGAGGATGGATTTTGAAGACCATGAAAATTTTGAAACGAAGAAAATTCACCTAAGGACCCATCATGATGTGGACTTTGAAGTAAAGTTGTATAATGCTGAGAGCGTAACTCATTTTGGTTGCAAAAATTGGGAAGCATTTTGCAAATTGTATGGTTTTGATGAGGGTATGCTTGTCACCATGGATCTTGGTGATCCTGAAATAGAGCAAGACAATATGGACATTTGGGTCCTTGTTGATACTCCTCCAGTTCTACCGCTATGTGAGTTTCTCAAACATAGTTAATTATTAACTAATTTATATTGTTCATTTCAAAATAGTTGACAACTTATTTCCATTGACAGCTTATTTTGAAGTATCAAAGAATGTGCAGAAGATGGTAGATAGAACTTACTACACCGATGGCTCTGAGTTACTTACAAGGAGAAAACTCATCTGGTTGGATTTTGTAATGATCTTGAGAATTACAACATCTACAATCGAACTCCTCAACATTATGGTCAATACGTGCCACTAGTGCACGTGTTGAACTACGGTAACTACCATGGAGATACCCTGGTAAGTTTTTTTACTATTACGACATCCGTGCATCTTTTTGCATACTTCTAAAACTAGTACATCATTGCTAACTACGAAGTTATTACTATGTTTTTCAACAGCTTATCCCAGAGGATTGTGTGCCTCATTTGATGTATCAGAATGGCGGCAGCCTTTGTGTTTTGAACATATATCCAGATCATCCTACGAATCTCAACTGTCCATACCGGATTTCTAAAAGAAGTGGAGACATGACAATCAAAGGATGGAAAAAATGTATGGACAGTCGTAAGGAGCTTCTTGGAAGCAAAAGGAAGCGAGGCGCAAGAATTGGAGACAGGATGATCTCCATTCTTCATAATGGAGAGTCAGGGTCTATATTGTTTTATGCTATTTTACCTTAAGTGTGTTTAGGTCCTACCTGATACTGATGATCATGTGCTAAGAACAATTATGTAGGGTTGGGTTCGATGACTATGAGGATGATGATCGTATGACTTATTATTAATAACGAGTAGAAGTTGTATGATGATGCTTGATTAATTAGTAGGACTTGTTATTATATATGATGATGTATGATGCGAGCATGCATGAGTTATTATATATATCTACGGGTGAAATGAACATAGCTGTAGCGTAGGTAAACCAAGGATGAAGATATAAGAGAGGACACTTCTCTCTATTAGCTAGCTAATAACAACCTAAAAATAACCCCCTAAACCCCTAAAACAGCCACTTTTTTTTAAAAAAAAAGAAAAACCTCAGCTCCAGCCAGATGCTGACGCGTGGAAGCCTATTGGTCCCGGTTTATGTCATCAACCGGGACCAAAGGCCCCCCTGCCTGGGCTGCCGGCACTGCCCACGTGGAGGCCCATCAGTCCCGGTTCTGGATTGAACCGGGACTAAAGGGTCGGGGCATTAGTACCGACACTTTAGTCCCGGTTCAGGAACCGGGACTAAAGGCCCTTACGAACCGGGACTATAGGCCCTTTTTCTACCAGTGGGTGAAGATGCCTCCAGATTTGGCGTAGCCGGGGAGAACATCATCAAGAACTTTCTTGACATTTGTGTAGTCTATCTTGGAGTTACGGTTCGGGTCGAAATACGTGGCCATGGAATATTCCGGGCTTAAGAGGACGAGTGTGCAATGTGTGTCACTGCACAGAACACGGAATGTTAGAAAAAAAAAGAACGATCGAAATCTAAGAAATCATATGTTACGGGGCGGTTAAGGGATGACTTACTCAGGAAAGTAAGCCACAAGGAAGTTATCCTTATCTGGGTTTGCCAGAATGACGCCTTCGAGGTGTGAACTCGCAACTTGGCGGTCCCCAACGCTGCTCAAGTGCTTGGCACGCATGTAGAAGGGGTCGACTATCACGATGTCCGGGGTCTTGTCTCTAATGATCCGCATCTCCATACTCAGCGAAAACAGCCGAACGAAGGTGTAGTGCAGCGGATGAAGGTTAAACATAGCAAAGATGTCATCAAACCGCAGGACGATCGTACCCCCGATGTCGCCATCCACAAAGCCCTTGCCCTCTGGCACCTTGGCCACGAAAACCGGGTATGCCACATCCTTCTCTCTGAGACGCCGCTTCTCCAAAGAAAGAACACTGTCGTGCAGACTCCGCATAGTACCGGTTGCAGCATTCAGCATATTTGGCGGTAGCATCGCCCTACCCGCCACATGCACCCTCCTCGAGATATCCTTAGGTGAAGGTGGACCGTCCTGAGCACGGATCGAACTCGGTGCCGGCTGGCTCGCACCGGCGCCCTTGTTAGTCTTTCATTTCCGTCCCTTCTTCTTGATCTCCTGTAATGGGACCGAGTTCTGCTCACAGACCGCCTTCTTGAGCGTGTTGGGGCTGATAATATTTCGCACCTCAGCTATCTGAGGCTCGGTGAAGGCGGGAGCTGGAGGCGTCTCTTGAGAACTGAACGCCAGACGACGCCTATTGCAATTGGATTTCTCCGCCGTACCAGCTAGATTGCGGTCGTCTTGGTTGGGTTCTTGAGAAAGAGGCCCGCAAAACTCGTCAGCATACCCATGTTTGGCAAAGTACTTATCGACTTTGGTAATGTACCGTCGTCGTTGTCGTCGTCCTCCGGATCCTGTGCCATAGGGCTGTCCGGATCCTGTGCCATAGGGATGTCCGACATAGGGATGTCCGGCAGGTCCGGTAGCGTTGCGGCGTTCTTGCCATGGCTTGGCGCCGGCACGACTAGCGGTCTTGTCTGTGGGGTGGTGTCCCCCGCCCCCAAACGAATCTGGCTCTTCGGCCAAAGCAGGGGCCAGTTTACACAGGCGCTGAGGGTCATCTCATCTTCTTCGTCGGCCCCAGCGGGTCGAACCGGAGGTAACAGCTCGTTGCAGCCTGGCAGCACCCGAACCACTTCAACCCTATACATTGTGGGTGGCATCGGATTACCGTGGAACATGGGGTTGCCCGGTTGAACGATTCTGCCCTTGGCGACATCGACCAACTCGGCGCCCACAAAGTGCAGAAGAGTGCAAGGAACGTCGGCGGTGCCCTGCGAAAACATGTACAGGGCGTCAGGGATGCCCAATCAAAGGCAAGGAGATGAAGTCATCGGCCGAGAGGCTTAGTTACCATGATGCCGTCGAGCTCGGCTAATGTCGAGGCACCGCCAACGGCGGGCGTGCAACTGACGGAGGGGGCGCTTGCTGGCGAGGTGCCGGCCGGCGTACACCCGGGTGCATTAAGCTCCAATGCTCGTGCCGGCGCCGGAGACACGAATACCGCCTCCGCCGGAGACACCAATGGCACCGCCGCCGGAGACACCAATGGCGCCGCCTGCGCGCTGTGCGAGTTGCTGGCCGTGAAGCTGGGAACCGGGGGAGGCCCCTGTTGGCCGCCCGCAATCCACGTCGTCAGCCCATGAATCAACGTAGGCACCATGGCGTTGAGCTTTGTTTCAAGTTGTTGTTCCACTTGCTCTTGGACAAGCTCCGGAATCTGCGCCACTTGTGCCTTGAGTGCTTCAACCTCTCGCGTCTGGCTTTCCGAGCTGGCCTTTTTCTCCTTCTGCACACCAGCGGTATAGTATGACACTAGTGCAGAACAGGGCAATAGCACCGGTTCGTAAGGCCCTTTAGTGCCGGTTTCAGAACCGGCACTAACATTTCGGCACTAAAGCCCGCCCCCCCTTTGGTACCGGTTCAGCACGAACCGGTGCTAAATGGCAACCACGTGGCACGAGCCATCTCCGGGGGCCGGGAGCCCTTTAGTACCGGTTGGTAACACCAACCGGTACTAAAATGTTTGGGGGATTTTTGGTTTTATGATTTCTTTTTATTTAATTTTGTGTTTTCCATTTTAATTCTTTTTCGTTTGCTGGTATTTTACGGTACTACACATTGTACACGTTATGCATATATATAAATAGAATTTCTAGTAGAACCAATCATATATATATATCATCAATGTCTCACAAACCACCATATTAATTTACACATACACACATGTATAGCTATATACAATTTCTCCTATATATGCATGTTGCCTTCGGAGCTAGTGGCATTAGCCTAATTGGTGCCTTCGGAGCACGATGACAATTGGAAGTGGTTCATGACATGTTCGATGGGGGCGGTAGCGGGTAATAGTATTCTCCCTTCGGATTTATGACCTGGTCGAGCAAAAATCCCGCTATTTCCTCTTGAAGTGCTTCTACGCGCTCCGTTTCGAGGAGCTTGTCCCGCACCTCTTTGAACTGTTAAGAAGGAGATCAATATGCATGTGTATTAGTTGTGTGACTAGATATCGATAATGGTGTAAAAATTGTGAATAGTGTTCTGACAAGCGTACCCATTCCTGTCTTTGAGATCTGCTCCTTTCGGACGCCATCATGCGAATGTTCTCGCAAACGCAGTATGCACACAGATTAGTCCCCTGCGCCTACTTCAGGGCCTTTATTACGAGAATGGAATTTAATTTGATCAGATCATAATTAATCAAGCATGATAATTAAAGAGATGGCAGCTAGCTAGCTAGTACTACTTAATTACTTACCTTGGATCGAAATCATTTCAGCTGTGGTTTCCATTCGCCTTCCGTGACGCTGATGAACCTTGCCCAAGCCCTGCCCGCCGACAAAGAAAATGAATAAAGGGGTTATTAAATAGTTCATATCATGAAATGCCGAACTAAATAGGCCGATATATATAGTTAATAATGATTGAAATTACCTGTTGACTATCCCATACAAGATGTTGTAGTCACTATTTGCTTTGAGTAGCGAGTCCAGTATTTCAACTGTCCCGGCGTCAACTTTAATGATACACAAGATCCAGTGAAATCTGCATGCACACACGTTTGCATGTCTTAATTAAGAGGGCATATGTAAGCAAAAACATGTAGCTAGCTAGTAGGCAAAAACAGAGAATTTGTAGTACAAGAAAGTGTGACTCACTCGAAGTTGTAAGGAAGTAGTATATCTTCATTGTATTTGAGGCGCTTCAAGAACTCTAGCATGCTGTCCTCTACCTGCTTTTCATAATACTTGCTCATTTTCCATGTGTATTGATTAACGGTGTTTGGGTCAATGAACCCAATGCCATAGCGTCCACCTTTTCTCATTTCATACATCTTCATCCTGCATAATACCACAGAAAAGAATATAGTGAGGATAATTATAGGTAATGATTGATCAAAAGGATCACTACAGCTAGCTTGAGACTTAAATTACAGAAAGAAATCACTTACAGACAATAGCAACTGACGATAGATTTGTCGAGTGCGTCTTGATTGTATAACTGAAACAGTTCAGAATACTCAACGGCCACAGCTTTCTCATGATAGTAATGATCCTTCTTGACATACACCATGAGGGACTCTCGATCGGATCTCTTGGTAATGTCCATGTACCATTGATGCAATTCATACATTCTCGTTGGGAGCTTCTTGACATCTTCTGGCTTGACCAAAGGTTGGCCCCGGACATATTTCCGTTTTATTTCCTCCTCTGTAATCACAGGCATGTCCTCGATCTCGAGGAGTTGTCCAACAGTGATCTTGAGTTCTTCAGCCTGCATTATATGCTCCTGGGTTATTACCACATCGCCCACCTCGGGAACGTAAACTGTTTGGCCACAATAATATTGGGCGCGCGTACTGTCACGTGTTGCCGGCACAACAAGCGGGGGGGTCGATTGCGCCGCCTGTTCTCCCAGCTGGGCAACGGTTTTCCCGCATTTTTCGACAGCTGCTTGTTGTTTGCTCGAGCTCGAGCTCGCCTCCTTCTGTAGATGTTGTCGATGTAACTTCCTGATGTGGCGCTCATAGTCTGTGTCAACAGGCTTAGGAGCTGGTGGTTGAGCCATACGAATGAAGTGGTCAACTACTTCCACAGGCACTTTCTCCCTTGGCAGCGGTGGCGGTTTCGGTCCAAATGGGCGTCGACTTCTGCCCGCACTATGGCATTGGTTTGCTCCTCGGTCCTGTCGTAAGCCCTCACAGGAAGAGGAGTAGTGAGGTTTGGACCATATTTATATCGCTTGCCTCCGCCTGTACTTCCTGTACTATGACCTCGACTGGTACCGCTACGCACCATAGCTGCGGGGTGTCTCTTCTGCGATTGCTGAGGCGGCAGAGATGGCTGACGGGGCTAAGTTGGACGAGGAGGAGTGGCCTGAAGCTGTGCCGGACTTGGAGGAGGAGTGTCCTGAGGTTGTGCTGGACATGGAGGAGGAGTGGACGTCTGACGCTGTGTCGGACTTGGAGGAGGAGTGGCTTGACACTTTGCCGGACTTGGAGGAGGAGGAGTGGCCTCACGCGTTGGTGGACTTGGAGGAGCGGGAGTCTGTTGACTCGGTGGCGGACTTCGACGAGGAGTCGGGTGACGCGGTGTCGGTGGCCTTCGAAAAATGATGCAATCCTTTCTCCATAGGATGATACGATGTTTGGCATCTCCGAGTGTGTGCTCCTCATCACCTCCAGGAATGTCAAGCTCCAGCCCCGAATATTGGTCCACCACCTCATCAACCAAGACACGAGCATAGCCCGCTGGAATCGGGTTGCAATGGAAGGTTGCCTCGGGGGAATTTGAAAAAGCAACGGCGTCCGCCACCTTCATGGATATGTTCTTCATTTTGAAGTGTAGCTCGCGGTTACTGTTCTCCGTGATGTCATCCACAGGGTATCTATCCAGCACTACCGCGTCGCCCGGGGCGGAACCCACGCTGCTTCTCGGCATGGATGGGGCGGTGGTATCCAATGCTGGATCATCCGCTAGCTGCTGCAGCTGCTGAGACCCCGTTTGCTGGTTAAGTGAGTCGATCTGCTCCTGCTGCCGCTGGAATTTAGCTGCCAATTCCGCTTGACTTTCTTCTAGGCCTTGAAGGCGTTCATAGTCGAGCTTCCTTTGCTCCTCCTCCATCTTCCTCTTCTTCTCCTCCGCAATCTTCTTTCTCGCACGGGTTCTGTAGTCGACGTTCCAGTCCGAAAACCCCTCATACCACGGAATAGCGCCCTTGCCTCGTGTTCTTCCCGGGTGTTCAGGATTTCCCAGGGCACGCGTAAGCTCGTCGTTCTCTCTGTTGGGCTGGAACACCCCCGATCGAGCCTCTTCTATTGCAACAAGTAGCGCATCGTCGGCTCCGTTCAGACATGCCTTCGTCGAAACATTGCCTGTCTTCGGGTCCAACTCCCCCCCATGCGCATAGAACCAAGTCCTGCACCTGGGGGGCCAGCTCTTACTAACCGGAGTGACACCTGCATCCTCCATCTCTTTCTCAGACTTATCCCACTTAGGCATTGCCACCGCGTAGCCACCTGGCCCCAGCTTATGGAACTTATCCTTTTTCGGCATTCTTCTTGTTTATTCTCGACCGTTCCTTAGCTAATTCTGAATCCTTGAATTTCACGAAATCGTCCCAATGAGCACTTTGATTCTCTAGTATCCCCTCGAATACTGGAGTCTTCCTTCCTCCCTTGACGTACTTCTCCCACGTCATTCTCTTGTGGTTCTTGAATGCAACTGCCATCTTCCTAAAAGCAGCGTCCTTGACTTTCCGCACGTCTGCTTCTGTGAAATTATCTGGTAGGGTGAAATGTTCCATGAGAGTATCCCAAAGCAGATTTTTTTGATTCTCGTCGACAAAAGTAACATCTGGACGTGGATTTGCTGGCTTTCTCCATTCTTGAAGGGAGATCGGGAGTTGGTCCTTCACAAGAACTCCGCACTGACGAACGAACTTGTCCGCAATCTTCTTAGGCGCTAATGGTTCGCCATTAGGTCTGATTGCCTCGATATTGTACTTTACGCCCTCCTTCAACTTTTTGTTCGGGCCTCGTTTCTTCCTTTTGCCTGAAGATTTGCTCGATCCGGATGGCTGAAAGAAGAAAGATCGATTCGTTAATATATCTTCAACTCATTTAAAACATGCGATGATCACCAGATTCCTGCTTATATAAATATATATACCTCGCCGGTGTTTGTTGTTTCAGGATCAACATGTTCTTCGTCGTAGTTCATGACTTCATCTTCTCGGTCGTCGCGATCGAATATCATATCACCCTCTCTGGTGTTGTTTACAAATTCGGAGCCGTCAAAATCTTCTTCATTCTGATCATCATCTGGCCCGCGTATGATATCGAGCATGGTTTGTTCTCTCTCTCTGTCGGTATTGTCCGCCATAGCTTTTATTTAACTATGCCAAAAGAAATATAAAACAATTTAGTATAATCTCAAATAATAGATATAATCTCGAATACATCGTCTCGAATAATAGATATAATCTCGAATACATCATCTCGAATAATAGATATAATATTGAATACATCACTAGCTAGCTAGCTAGCAAGCTAATAAAGATCGAATTGTACAGAGTAATCTAGGCCACTCGCGGTTCCTGAGGTGCGGGCGGTGGACACCCAAAGAGAAGGAACCATCACTGGATCATAGCTTGAGTGATCTCCCCAAAGAACCTGTCGGGTATTGGAGAACCTGACGTCCATACAGCCATGTAGCGATGGACGTGCTCGTCCTCCTCCCTGACACGGCGACGTACCTCCTCCGGCGGGGCCGGCTCCCTCCGCAGCGAAAGTGGCCCACGTGAATGCCACCAAAGGAGATGAGGGTCGACGACGCGACCCGGGGCCGGGTTCCTCACCAAGCGTCGCGCCCCTGAAGGTAGCACCTCCCAGTGCCAGCCCGGCGGAGCCCAGTCCCGGACATGGGTCCTCTGAAGCAGGACGTCGTCGCGGACGTGTCGACGGCGAGGATGCGGGCCGGGCATCATCGACAACAAAATACTATATGCCGCAAAAGTAAAGTAACATTTTTCAAATGATGGATTGTGATGATTTCGTATATGCAAATTCTAAATTTTATAACTAAAAATATAAGAAACTAAAAAAGCATCGATCATCGTCTAACAATTTGAAATTAATCTAATTCATCTAGCTAGCTAAAACTAACATTTCCAAAATTTCTAACATTTCTATATAACTAACATTTCTATAACATTTGACATTATATATATTATAACTAACATTTCTACATACTATTTGACATTAATCTAATCTAATTAATTAATTCATCTAAAACTTTGTATGAAAAACAGAAAAACAGAAAAAACTAAAAGCTAAAAACAGAAAAATTGTGTGTGTGTGCGCGTCTAGTGTGTGTGTACTGTGTGTGTGCATGTAGTGTGTGTGTGCGCGCGCGCGTGTGTGGGCGCTACGGTCGGCGCCGGCGCCGGCGCCGGTGTGCGCTACGAACGATTGGAGGGAGAAGAGGGGCCGGGGGAGGGGCTCACAGCGCGCGCGGGCAAGGTCGAGGCGACGGCGACGGCGAGGGCGAGGTCGATCCAAAGGCGACGGCGATGGCGAAGTGAGGGGATCGGCGACCGGGACGGTGACGGGGGTGCCGCGGAGTCGACGGGGACGACGCGACGAGGACGGGGGTGTCGCAGAGTCGACGGGGACGGAGCGACGGGGGCGGCGACGGTGCGGGACGGGGCGGCGGCAGAGAGAAGTGGGAGATGAGAAACTGAAAATTTTCGAAGTGTTTCTTATATAGGGGACACCTTTAGTACCGGTTGGAGCCACCAACCGGCACTAAAGGCCTGTTTTGGCCAGGCCAAGCGGGGGGGGGGGAGCACCCCCCTTTAGTACCGGTTCCTGGCTCCAACCGGTACTAAAGGCCCCCCCTTTAGTACCGGTTGGTGCCACGACCCGGTACTAAAGGGGGTGCGCTGCCAGGCGAGGGGCGCAGAAGTTTAGTCCCACCTCGCTAGCCGAAGGGCGCTCACACCTGCTTATAAGCCCCGCCGCCGCTGCTGTCTCGAGCTCCTCTCTAAAGCAGGCCTTCTGGGCCTACCTCTGCTACTCTGCCCTGTGGGGCCTATTGGGCTTGCGGGCCTGCATCCTGGCCCAACAACAGGTTGGGTTTCTAGTCGTATGCAGGCCGCTGTGGCCCGGTAGGTGGGTTTTTTCATTTAGTTTTTTCTTTTTTGCTTTATTTATTTTGTTTTATTTATTTTTAGTTGTTTTCTGCTGTATTTAGAGTTTCTTTGTGAATATTTTTGATAGTTTTCAGAAACTTTCAGTTAGTGCCGGTAGTTTTTAAATTTGAATAGTTTAAATTTTGAATTATTTGAAATTTGTGTGAATCACTAGTTTGTGAATAACTTAACTTTAAAAATACATTTTCCAGTGATTCTTTTTTCTTATGTTTAATATTAGTGTGTTTTATCATTATATTCAATTTGGTAATGCTTAAGTTATTTAAAAATGAAATGCCTTTGTAACGGATGAGTTTTCGTCCGAAACCCTGATACTTCGAAACAGATTGTCCATTTTGTACACGAGGTGTATCCAGTTTTTGCGGTAACCCTCTCTACTTTTTTGCACATGCTATGTGGGTGAAATTATGATACCATGCCAACTTTCATCCTTTTCTGAGTTCATTTGAAATGCTTTTCAATTTCAGGGTCATTTAGCTGAAAAATCAATAAATGCATGAAAGAATTTGCTTGCACATAAAATTTCTTCGCGTTTCAAATGCCAAAACACATAACTAGCTACCCTAACTATTACAGAGATTCCCTCCTAGGTGTGAAACACATAAGAAAGTGATGATAGCTAAGCCGATCAATTCCAATTCCATCTTCTCCCCCTCAATTCCAATTCCATCTTCTCCCCCTCAACATGCAACTCCAATTCCATCTTCTCCCCCTCAATTCTTTTCAATTTTTCTTTCAAGTACTCGTTTTCTCTTTCAACTAAATTTAACCTCTCGGCAATAGGGTCGGTTGGAATTTCAGGTTCAGATACCTCCTAGAAAAAATTTCTATGTTAACTTGATGGGCATAATTTGTCATAAACACGAAATGCAACTAGTTTTAAAAGAGAATATACATACCACATCCGAATCATAACAAGGACTAGGGCCGACGGGGACGGATATCAAAACCATGGCACTATATGTATAACAAACAACATACGGGTAAGATAATTATACGAGTAACTATATATCCAAATCACACACATCAATTTTTATATAAAATTTCATGAACAAGAGGCTCACCACAAGGTGGTGCCGGCGACGGGACGGTGCGGGCGATCGACGGTGGCTACGATGGAGATTTAGAAGGCACTAAGTAAACCACACCTACATATGCAAACTAAGTGTTATTTTTGACCTCAAATTGCATATAAATCAAATACTAGCACATATATATATATATCCTCCCAAATTACTAAACTCACAAATTAATCACTATATAAACCAATGCAAGAGCTAATCTAGCAATGAGAGATGAAAGGACAAAGTTGCTAACCTTTGTGATCATTTGAATGGATGAGGGCCTTCAAATCTTGACAAATTTTGGGCAAATTTTGTGATGAACTCGAGAGGAAGAAGGGAAGAACAGAGGAGAGGGCCGGAGAGGGGAAAGGGGGAAGAACAGAGTGCTGGTGTACGAAGGGTTTATATAGGACGACCTTTAGTACCGGTTCGTGGCACGAACCGATACTAAAGGTGCTGGAGGGGCCCCACTCTGACAACATACTGCCACCACTCTCATTAGTACCGGTTCGTGGCACGAACCGGTGCTAAAGGTTCGCCACGAACCGGTACTAATGAAAGCGGCCCGGCTAGCCGTTGGAACCGGCACTAATGTATACATTAGTGCCGGCTCAAATACAAACCGGCACTAATGTGCTTCATGATTGACCCTTTTTCTACTAGTGTGACCCCCATTTTGTGGACAAGCCTTTGCCAGCCACACGACCAGCTGACGTCGGCTTAGTGAGCTTATCCTTGTTTTTCATTATGTTCAACGCCCTATTTAAAGGGGTGTCGAAAGGGGAGCTCTGAGACGACCCCGCGCTACTGCTTTCAGTGTCCTGCGAAAGGAACGTGAACCATTTAGAAATATTGGGGATTAATTAGAGTGCAACCATATGGAGCTAATTACGCATTCCTTACCAGAACAAGCTCAAGCGCCCTGGTCTTCGGATCCGTGGTAAGCTCCTTTGTTATCGGGTCCTCCTTGTACCGGGCCCTGACATAGTTCCTGGTCTGCTTGTTACCGCTGTATTTCTCGAAGCGGGGCGGTAGGCCTTGCTCGGCACGCTCCGCGTCCTCCTTGTCCCATATAGGCTCCTCCACTCTGTAACCACCGGGACCGAGTTTGTGTTCCCCTAAGTTCAACTCCCGCATTTCTTTCCCCCACTGACTTGGTTCGGAGGTTGCACTGCTCGAGCACTTGATCTCGAAATCCTTGTACTCATCTTCGCTCATCAAAGGATATTTCGCCTTGATCTTCTCATAACTATCACCTTTATCAATCATTTTCTTCACCGCGCTTCTCCAAGTAGACAGGGCCGTGCTCATCTTCGTGAGGGCGGCACTGTTCACTTTATTCCCTGAGAGGCGTGTGTTTTCAAATTCGGCGGGGAACTTGTATCATTCGTGCAGCTTCGTGAAGAGGAGGTTGCGCAAATTCCCTCGGTCCTTATGCCTAAGGTTCTCGGTGTTGATCGAGACGGTGCTCCGGAGAATGCACCCGAGCTGAACCGAGTACCCCTTGACTATATGTTTGGGATCTGTTGGATTCCCGTTGGAGTCCACTTGAGTGAATTCCTCCTTGACGGTGCAGAGCGCATTCGGACGCCGGTCCTTCCTTTGCTTCGATTGGCTGCCATCTGTGTGTGCGCCGCCATCATCAGTGGTGGCATCCTCGGCGGCACCATCAGTGGTGTCATCCCCGATGCAACTAGGGGTTGTGTAATCAGGATCGGTGTCTTCCACGGCGTCCTCATAGCGGTGAGGTTGTTCCTCCATCTCCTGGGACAGCTCCCAGAATTGCTTGCCACCCGAACCACCGGCCTCATCGTTGTGGGCCATGTTTCGCTCTAAATAGGAAAAAAGTTTGATCAAAAAGTTGGTTATTGTCAAGGAACAAGATCATGGTCTCATCATTTAGGGTTTGTCGACACCGAGGCACCCTAAAAGCCTAAGCTTTCATCATTTATGGTTTGTCGACGCCGAGGCACCCTAAAAGCCTAAGCGTACATCATTTAGGTTCTCATCGACACCGAGGCATCCGGGGCAGCCAAGTTAAGTTTTCATCATTTAGGGTTTATCGATGCCGAGGCACCCTAGGTTGGGCCTAATCACTTGGCACTAATCACTTGGCTCTATTGCCACCTATGGTTTAATACAGCAAGAATAAAGGGGCAGTTGATCCTACTTAATTAAGTACTAAGATACCCCGGCCCATGCATTAGTAGCAAGTACCTCATATGTTCGATTTTTAGCAAAGTCATGCTAAAATTCACGGAAAATTTCAGCATGACCTTTACTGAAAATAGGACATATGGAGTACCCGAATTTTCCGGAACGGAAGTTAATCGACATTCTGGCAAACTCAAGGGCCTCTCGAGGTACCTGCAAAATCATCACGACACGAAGGGCCTCTCAAGGGCCTCAAGCAGCAACGGCGTCTCCCAGGACCCCCTTTTTTTGCTAAATTTCTTTGAGCAATAATCAGAGCAGAAAATTCAGCATATTTCTATACAACAGCACTGTAAAGATGAAGAACAGTTCTACAGCAGCCCATTTATATACAATAGCATCTTTGGTCATACCAATTTCTGAAACAATTCAAAGATGAAGAAATTAACTATGTATAGTTTATTCTTTTTGTACCAGGAACTATTTTAGTTTATTATTTATTGTACCAGGGAGGAATATAACAATCTTTTTTGGTATATATCCTAGTTATACTACTGCAGGAAAGGGGGATCATCATACACATATATATGTGCATAAAAATCATAAAAATTAAAAATCACTTGAAACCTGATCACTCGGACCACACCACATGCCACAGCATACATAGTACATAGAGTTGACAATTCAGTTGCAATTGTTGGAAATTCAGTTGCTTTTTTCATTAGGGTTGGCAACAAGACATGGTCAAATTTCAATTAAGATTATCTATTGGTTCAAGACTGGCAACAAGACTTGTTCTACAAAATCAATTATCTATTGAGTAGTTCTTGTGCTCATCCAGTAGCAACATCTTTCATACATGATCAGTAGTCATGTACCAAATTTTTATTTAAACTGAATTTGCAAATCACCAAGAGCTCTACTAGTTTCAGACTAGATTTACACTAAATACACTAGAGTATTTGACCAGTAGTCAGTTACATTTACACTAGACTGGAGAAATTGCTGCATCATTAGACTGAAGAAATTGTGTTGTGAGTTAGGGACTGAAGAAAATGTGTTGCAGATTTTGATTTTCTTGCTGATCTTCGGTTAACTCCATAGAAGAGTTTTGTACTGATTCAGTTAATTGACAGCAAGTAACAGCATGTTCTAACAGCAACAGTTTCAGAGTACTATTCCAAAATCCTCCTAGTTGTAGCTCACCTAAATGGTTGAATTCAAAGAACTACAGTGGCCTTCAGTGATTGAGAGCTTAAAATTTCCAACAATCTGAACAAACAAAGTAAAAAAGGATCAGTATCTCATTTCAGCTGATTTATTCTTCATAAGCATAGGCTTTGTTTGTTGGAAACTAGCCTGTGAAACTGAAATTTAACAGTAAACTGAATTACTATCATTTAAGAGTAAACTGAATTTTAAACTGAGTATTGGAGTAAACTTGCTGGAGTACAAATTTATGCATTACTCCATATATTTTGAAATACCTACTGCTATGAGCTATGTCAACAGGGCTACTCCAGTGCACATCACTGCCCAGAGCAAACTGAAACGATTGTTTACTCCCGCGGTCTTGGATTTGGCTTCGGGTATAACCATGGTGGTGAAATATCGGTCTTCTTTTAGGACGCTCTTGGCCCATCTGACACGAAACATCGGCACCTTCTCTCCAGCGTAGCTCAGCTCCCAGATCTCCTCGATCCTTCCGTAGTATCTGTCCTTGTCCTTACCGGTGTAGGATTCCATCGTTACCCCGGAGTTCTGATAACCATCGCTCTTCATGTCCTTGTCCTCGGTGTAGAATGTGTAGCCGTTGATATCATACGCCTCATAGGTCATCAGGTTGTGCTCGGCGCCCTGTGACAAGGCGAATATGAGTTGTTCTTCCGCGGAAGAATCTTCATGTAAAGGGTACGACAGAAGCTTCTGCTTGAACCAGCGCGTGAAACATGAGTTGTGCTCTTTGAGTATATCTCCGTCCGTCCTCTGTTGGCCTCGGTCATTGTACGTCTTCTCAATAAAGATTTTGTGCTCTACCACCCAAGGATCGACCACGTCTATGTGTTGTAGCGCGACTAGGTTTGCTCTTTCAAAGTCGGTGAGTCGACCCTCGAAGTCGACATGAATTTCGCGGCGACCCTCACGGTGACCCCATCCAGCGAGCCTGCTGAGGTGCCTGTTGACGGGCAGACCAACGGGGTTCTCGATGCCTAGATAATTCGTGCAGTAGGAGATGCACTCTTCGGTCAGAAAGCCCCTGGCTATACTTCCCTCTGGACGTGACATGTTGCGAACGTATCCTTTGATGACACCATTCATCCTTTCGAACGGCATCATGCTGTGCAGGAACGTCGGCCCGAGTTGGATGATATCCTCCACGATATGGACCAGCAGATGCACCACAACGTCGAAGAATGCGGGCAGGAAGTACATCTCAAGCTCGCATAGTATCACCACGATCTCTTCCTGTAGCCTTCTGAGTTGCCTCACGCCAATCGACTTCCGAGAGATGACGTCGAAAAAGTTGCATAGGCCAAATAGCGTTTCACGGATGTGCGCGTCCATGATCCCACGGATTGCAACTGGAAGTATCTGCATCATCAGCACGTGACAGTCGTGAGACTTCATCCCGCTGAACTTCTGCTTCGCTGGGTCTAGGTATCTGCTTATCTTCCCCGCGTAACCGTAAGGAAGTTTTACTCCTAGGAGGCAGGTGAAAAACTGCTCGATCTCCTCCTGACTTGCAGTGAAGCACGCGGGAGGGTAGTCATTTCCGGTCTTCTTGGCCTTTTTGCCTTTGCGACGACTTTCTGTGTCCTGCTTCGCCTCATCATCATCATCATCATCATTAGCGTGAAGCTCCTGCCTGATGCCCATTGATTTCAAGTTTGCCCTTGCTTTCGGCCCATCTTTGGTCCTCTCTGGCATGTTGAGCAGGGTACCAAGCAGACTCTCGCACACGTTCTTCGTGATATGCATGACATCAAGGCTGTGAGGCACACGGTGGATCTTCCAGTATGGCAAGTCACAGAAAACAGACCTCGTTTTCCATACCTTCAGCAGTGGCTCTGGCGCCTTTCGCTTCTTTCCCGGCTCTGGCGCCTTTTGCTTCTTTCCCGGCAGTGGGCAGTCTTTCCAATTTTTAAACAGCTCGTCTATTTCCTCGCCGCTCCTCGTACACGGGCGTTTTCGGGGTTCGGTTTCACCATCGAACAGATCCTTGCCTTTCCTCCACGGGTCATCGTCGCGAAGCCACCTTAGATGTCCCATGAACACGGTTTTCGAAGACCCGGGATCTCTATCTAGCTGGCGATACGTTGTGTCATCCATGCACCTTACGCATCCAGAAAATCTGTGGACTACCTGCCCCACGAGATATCCGTAACCGAGATAGTCGTGCACCATCGTGAGCAGTGCGGCTCTCATAGGGAAATATTCTTTCTCTGCGGCGTCCCACGTATTGGCTGGCGTTTTCCACAGCGTGTCTAGCTCCTCCTTCAGTAGCCCCAGATACAGATTGATGTCGTTCCCTGGTTGTTTTGGCCCTTCAATTAGCATACTCATGTGAATGTACTTCCTCTTCATGCACAACCAGGGGGGAAGGTTGTACATCCACACAAACACAGGCCAGGTGATATGTGTGCTTCTCTGGCTGCCAAACGGATTGACTCCATCGGTGCTCGCGCCCAGCACGATGTTCCTTGGATCCTTCCCAAATTCTGGGTATTCGAAGTTCAACGCTTGCCACTGGCTCGCATCCTTAGGGTGACTCAGCATCTTGTCTTTTTTATTTATCTCCGGATAATTTCTGTCATCTTCCCGCTTCTTCTCCTCCCTATCCGCGTGCCAACGCAGGAGCTTTGCTACCTTAGGGTCCGTGAAATACCGCTGCAGACGAGGAGTGATTGGAAAGTACCACACTGATTTTCGAGGAGCTTTCTTCCTCTTCTTGTATCGAGTGACGCCGCACACCGGACATATGGTAGACTCCGCGTGCTCGTCCCGATAAATGATACAATTGTTCATGCACACATGGTATTTCACGTGCGGTAAATCCAGAGGACACACGATTTTCTTCGCCTCCTCGAAACTGGTCGGGCACTTGTTCCCCTTGGGAAGACGTTCGTGCCAGAATGACATGTTCTCGTCGAAGCATGCGTCGGTCATTTTGTGTTTTACCTTCATCTCCAGAGCCATGAGCGTTACTTTCAGGCGGGTATCCTCGGGCCTGCATCCTTCATACAATGGAGTAACCGCGTCTATCTCCAGTTGATCCAGCTTGGCTTTCTCTCGGGCGGCAGCTCTTGCGTTATCCGTCTGCTTGAGAAGTAGCTCTTGAATATGAGGGTCCTGCACCCAGCCTCCATCGTCGTCTGCTCCGGCATCTTCATCTTCATGATCACGCCCTTCGTCTTGATCTTCCCCATCATCATTTACGACATCTTCTACATGATGACTGTGTACAGCATCACCGTCGTGATCATGTCCTGGAGATTCTTCGTCTTCTCGCCCGCCCTCGCCGCGGTGGTACTTATCTTGTTGCCCTTCCTCATTTCTTGCCCGACCCCCATGGACGACTTCATAGTCATCTTCATCACCTTGCCACCGACAGCCATCCATGAAACCATGCAAGAGCAGGTGGTCCCGCACCTGCCCGGAATCCGGGTCCGCAATAAGGCTCTTCAGCTTGCATCTTCGACACGGGCATCTTATCTCTGTCTCGTTCTTTTGAAGCATCTCGGCCTTCGTGGACCTCAAAAACCTATTCACGATGCCTTCAGTCATCGTGCGGACCATGGTCGCCTGCGGGGTAGAGCAAAACGATATTTTAGAACCAAGAAAAAATTTGGCATGACCTTCCCTAAAAATAGGACCAAAAAGAATGCATAGTGCCAAAATTCTCGCCGAAACGGAAATGAATCAAAACATTCCGGCAAAATATTGGCAACTATCGCATTTCAAATACCGGTACCTTCAAACACAAACATATATGCAACACCACAAACACATGCAACACCACAAACATACATAGATCTAGCTAGGCCACAAAAAGTACATGTGCACGTTGTTGGAGTGAGCTAGGGAGAAAAAAAGTAGATCTACATCATGAAGATAGCTTTCCCCTTACTTACCTACAAAAAAAGGTAATTTCACCACTTAATTTTGATGAATCTATGGTGGAAATGAGGTGAGGAGGAGGAGGCAGCCGAGACAATCTTGGAGGAGGAGGTGGAGAGAATGAAGTGGGGAAAGTGAGTGGGTAGGTGGGCTATCCAAAATATCTTGTTGGTCCCAGGTTACTAATGGCGCACCGCCACATAATGCGCCATTAGTAACCCTGGTTACTAATGGCGCACCTGCAGGTGGTGCGCCATTAGTACTTTTTGCAGAAAAGTAAAAAAACATATGTATATTAATGGCGCACTGTGGAAAAGTGCGCCATTAGTAGTTTAAAATAGTAATGGCGCACTTTGATACGGTGCGCCATTAGTAGGTTTGCAAAAAAGTAAAAAAAAGATATATATATAATATATATATTATATATATATATATATACTAATGGCGCACTGTCTAGGCCGTGCGCCATTACTAGTTCTAACTAGTAATGGTGCACTTTGTCATCATGCGCCATTAGTTTGTATGGAAAAATGGGGAAAAAATCAATAGTAGTGGCGCACCGTGAGTCTGGTGCGCCATTAGTGTCTTCCACACTAATGGCGCACCTGCAACCAGTGCGCCATTAGTATATAGTAGTGGCGCACTGTTTACCTGGTGCGCCATTAGAATCAGTCCTATCTATAGCCCTTTTCCTAGTAGTGTGAGCTCCTTCCTCCTCTCTAGCCCCCTTTGATTTTGTACTGGTAGATGTGTTTGATGTTGGTTCTGATGCTGCCTATGGCGAGGCTTGGCTGGTGCTTTGCCCGACTCTACTTGTGATATTGCTATGTGCTACTATGTGTTGTTGGTTGCCTCCTTATTTGGTTATTTGTGAATCTGAAAACACTTTGTGAGAAGCAAGGATTGAAGAGAAGGCTATGAGCAAATGAGAAGAGCTTCATTCTCAGGGTTTTTTAAGAATTGATGAAGGACATGTCATATGTTCAGTTGCTAACATTCTCTCTATGTTGTATGCACTTGTTGTTCATTGCAGGGAGAGGAAAACACTTTGTGAGAAGTATGGATTGAAGAGAAGGCTATCAGTCAATGAGAAAAGCTTAATATTTTGTTTTTGTTTTAAGAATTGATGAAGGATATGTCATATGTTCAGTTCCTTACATTTTCTCTATGGTGTATGTACCTGCTGTACATTGCATTCGAGGGAGAGGATAACAAGAGTAAGAAAGCCTTGTGGCGTGAAGGAAGTAGCATGCAACACCAAGTCAAGCGCATTGAATTTGAACTACATGCGTTGCTGTTTGTAACCATCAATGATTGACCTCCTATCAGTAACATTTCAGGACAGACAAACAAGGGATACCACGCATGCACGCATTGTTCAGATGACGTATATATTTGGAGAAATACAAGAAGAATGTGTACTTGGGGCATCGTCGATTTCTTCCGACAAACCATCAATGTCGAAAGAAAGGCAAGCATTTCAAATGTGAAGCAGATCACTGGAAGAAGCCCGCCCTCCATACTGGTGATCACATACTTAATATGGTCAATGATTTACAAGAAACCTTTGGAAAGGGTCCTGGCGGACTATCTGTTCCGAATGACGCTAAGGGATGCGCACCCATGTGGAAGAAGAGATCTATATTTTGGGACATATCCTAATGGAAAGACCTAGAGGTCCGCTCTGCAATCGACGTGATGCACGTGATGAAGAATCTTTGCGTGAACCTGCTAGACCTCTTGGGCGTGTATGGGTAAAACTAAAAAACTTGAGTGATCCGTCTGGCCAGATACTAAATCAAACAAAAAACCATTCGCGGTATAAACTATTAAACCTCATCAACGGGATTGATTGTTGAGGTGTCAATATCACTTTCGGATTCCCTTCATATGCATTATCACCCTCAACATGATGAGAACTCTAACTTGTCTCTCCTTCCTTCAATTCTATCTAACACACATGCTTCACACATCTTGAATATCAGGCCAAGTGCTTTAGTTGGCATTTTGGCATTGAAAAACTATGTCCGACCCACAAGACTTTGCGTCAATTGCCAATTTATTTCCCAAGAAATCAATCATTTTCGCTTAACAGCCCGAGCCATGGGAGGTGAGGGGGCCAGTTAAGTGGACAATCCTACCATGCATCCACACATGAAATCCACTAACCTTTTTGTTCTTTGAGACTAGATAATTGCCCATGTGTTGCAACAAGGGTATAAATATTCTAGTACATTAGCCCGTGACTGTACGTATATTGTTACATTGATGCACTAAAATCTTAGCAAATTTTTGTATGTAATCGCTAAGATTTACCTACTATTTTATTGGTAAGCACTTATTTGGTAAGAATTTATTGGCTTACCAAAGAAAATATGCTTTTATTTTGGTAAGTTAATGAAACACGGGATAATTGACTCTATTTTTAGTAAAATTGATGGGAAAAACCTCAGAGATGGGGAGGGGGGGATCAAAATAAAAGAAGGGAAGATGGGGGACATATGTAAGGAAGATTGGATGAAGGAGAGGTGAAATAGAAACCTTATATTCTTTTTAAGTAGTATATAGAATATAGATATAGATATAGATATAGATATAGATATAGAAGATATAGATATAGATTAAGTTTTGTCTAATTTTATCATAGAGGGGTGACCAGGACATGAACAGGGGGTCGTTAGCTCAATCATTATCTATACGTGAGGTGAAATGGATTTTTCCTACTTCTTTAATAAGTTCTGTAGCAGGAGGAAGGGATAGCAGCACTGAAAGCTTAGATTTACATAAGTAGATAAAGCAGAAAAACTTAACGGCTCTGTGTGGCTACAAACTAAATCCGACAAAACCCATTACAAGTCCCTATTTCTCACGGTATGAAATATGTAAAAGTGTAATTCTGCGGAGAAACCTATTACTCTTTCCGTCTAGAATTAGTTGACGCTCAAACAGATGTATAATTCCGGACAGAGGAAGTATTTGTCTTCTTGTCTAGATTTACTAGTGCGTTTTTTGTGTGGGTTCAATCGTTTTAGGCAACTTATAGTTATGTTGTTAGTAAAGAGAAGGGAACATTTACCTTTAGGTGTTCCTATTTTTCCTTGTCGTATGGATTATGTACATATAACTCTACGAGGAGCCCTATATTTTTTTCTTGTCCAATTTTACTTGTGTGTTTTTGTGTGTGGGAGCACAACAAATTTAATGCAACGTAAAATTTTGTTGTCCTCAAGAAATAGAACTAGAATGGAACCTGAGGTATGGGGGAGGATCAAAAATAGGGACACGAGGTTTTGAGGGTTATCCTTGTGCTGCAGCGTCTTCCTTTCTCTATGGCACACATGGAACACTCATTTCATTTCCAGATCAATCTCGGACATGGAACCTCCTTTCTTTCTCACGTCCAGCTCATAGTGTTGTTCTCTCTCCGATAAATTATCAAACATCATCAATGGGATTGATTGTTGAGGCGTCAATATCACTTTAGGATTTCCTTCATATGCATTGTCACCCTCAGCATCATGAATGCGCTAACTTGCCTCTCCTCCGTCAATTCTATCTGTAGACATGCTTCACACATCTAGAATATCACGTTGCATGCTTCGATTGGCATCTCTGCCTTCGGAAACTATCTCCATCCCCACAAGACTTTGCATTAATTACCAATTTGTTTCCCAAGGAAATCAAAAATTTTATGCAAAACCGCGGGCCATGGGAGGAAGGAGGGGCTATTTAGAAACATTATAACTCTGCATCCTAGGAGCTCTCTCACGCCATCACTGATTTTGGCCGTCTGATCAATTGTCCCGGATATTCTTGTTCGTCCGATCCCTCAAGCACGCCGTGGACCCCGATTGACCAGATTCGTGAAGGGATGCTACTCCAGTAGCATGTTTGGAGGCTCATGATACGTCCAGGTTTATGTACCTGTTTCGCCGCATCGAGCATGCCCTTCCCGACGAATCGAGTATATAGAGATAGAGATAGTAGCAAATCTAGAAGTTTTTATTTTACACATGATTAGAGGCAAAATAAGTGGCGCAATGCGCAAATGATCCAATTTGTTTCCCAAGGAAATCAAACATTTTATGCAAAACCCCGGGCCATGGGAGGAAGGAGGGGCTATTTATGTGAACAGTCCTACCATCCACACATACAACACCCAGTAAAAAAATCCATTGTGATTTAAGTTTTTCTATTTTTCCATAGAGGGGTGACCAAAGACAATTATTATCTATACGTGAGGAAAAATGGATTTTTCCTACTTATTGATTAAGTTATGTAGTTGGAGGAACGGATAGCTGCACTGAAGATTAGATTTACTTAACTAGGTAAGGCCCCAAAACTTGAGTGGTTGTGTGGCTCGAAACTACATCACACAAAAACTGTTACAAGTTCCTCTCTTCTCACGGTATGAATTATGTACGTGTAGTTCTGCGGGGAAACATATTATTTGTTTTCTTGTCTACATTTACTAGTCCGCCTTTTCTTTCTTTGTGGGGGCAATTGTTTTTCAGGCACCTTATAATTATGTCACCAGTAGATAGAAGGAACATTTACATTTGGGTGTTCCACTTTTTTTTTTGGTGCTATGGAATATGTGCATTTAATCCTGCGACGAAGCCTATTATCTATTTTCTTGTCCAGATTAATTAGCGTGTTTTCCATGTGTGGGAGCAATTATTTTTCATGCAACTCAAAATTTTGTTGTCCTTCAAGACATAGAACCAGATGTGGAACCTTGAGGGATGGGCGAAGATCAGAAAAGGGACGCGAGGTTTTGAGATTCATCCTTGTGCTGCAGCTTCTTCTTTAGTTTGTGACACACAAGGAACACTCTTGCAATTTCCACATCAATCTCGGAACCACAACTCCTTTCTTTCTCGCGTCATTCTCCACCCGATAAACTATAAAACCTCACCAATGGGACTGAGTGTTGAGGCATCAATATCACTTTAGGACTGCCTTCATATACATTGTCACCCTCACCATCATATGTGTGTTAACTTGTCTCCTTCCGCAAATTCTATCTGCACACACATGCTTCACACATCTTGAACATCAGGTCGCGTGCTTCGATATGCTTCCCGACCCTGCAGAACTATGTCCACTTCACAAGACTTAGCGTCAATTTCCAATTTACTTCCCAAGGAAGTCAAACATTTAAAAAAAATCCCGGGCCACAGACGAAAACCCAGTAACTTTTTCTTTCATGAATCCTGCAAGTTAATGTTTTCTATTTTATATCATCGTCTTTTAACCATTGTGGCAAACTATAATGTTTTTGGAAGGTCACTTTATTATACTGGCAAAGCCTTTTTTACTTCATTGTTTTTTTCAGTTGTGAATGCACTTGTTTCAATTTAAGATTTTTTTTTGAAATTCAAGTGTTTTTTTGGAATCAAACATTTTTATTGGATACAGAATATAGGTTGTTAAGACCATCGAAATAGAATTGGTAATTTATTGGATGAAACTATAGGTATCTCCATGCTATTATTATTATTGCAAAAATAACCAATCAATACGCATCTATCTCACTACTATATGACATATCTATTATTTTACCAATGCACGTACAAGTTCTTGGTCATTTATTGGCGGCGCATGTATGCAGTGCAATTAATATATTGGTAAACATAATTTCTTGAGGAAAACGAGCCCATCAATTCAGTAACTTTGTAAACTACAAAAAAATCCCACCATTCACCACTACCTTGGTTGATGAGAGTTCTAAATTGAGCCCTATAAACCGGAAAGGAGGAAGTGCGGACCTAAGATACTACAATACTGAGGTAGTATCACAGCACAAAACGAGCCATTTGAGCGTAGCACGGATGATAAGATTCCTCGTGGTGGAACCCTTCCACACAGGTTCTACTTCAAGACTTGACCTCGATGGTCGCATTTTTCTGGAATTATTTCAGATGTTATTATTTTAGTTCTATGTCGTGTCCATTGACTGCAAGGCATCTGTGGCGTCAATCTGAAGATTCGCCGGCTCGGTGTCTCGAGGAGACCTATAGGGATAGGGTCTATGATTGTGCATTCATATGGTTGAGTGCGTATTTATATGTGAGCGTTTTTATCTATATAGTGATTCAAAAAGAGCAGGAAAAAGAAGCCAAAAAGTACAGGAGACAGAGTTTGGAACCACGTCCGATGCAAGCCACGCGCCAGAGCCAGTACAATAAAAATGCTTATATGGCTGGCTTGCTTATGTTTCACTTTTGTCTGGATGTACCAAAAAAGGAGGTGAGTGAGCTGTAATGCAAGCGCCCCCATTCCTCGCCAGGAGTGGGTGTTTGACACGAGAAAAAATTTATGAGCACTCCGTGAGATGAGAAGAGAAGGAGTATTGATTTCTCTCATGCGTCGGGGAAAAGAATGCGGGCGTGCCAGTGTACCATTGTACACACATACAAAAATGATATGGGAAACAAGTATTTTATTTATCTCTTTGGATGAACAATATTACAAGATCCCATAAAAAAATGACTGCGCTCCGTGGCCTACTAGCATGGCCTGCCTGACTATGGCGATGTGCGATCTCCTGGTTCCCAGGGCCTCGAAAAGCTCCCGGTTAATTACTCCCGTGGGTTGCTCTGCGAGATACCTCCGATTAAGTCGTATGGTCGTCTTCGTCGTCTTTGCTTCGCGTTCTCCATGCATGATGATGATGGTGTGAGTGTCTGGTGTGGGCGGCGCCAAAGCCCATGTCCTCGTCAGTACACGTGCCGCTCAAAACGTGGCTTTGTGCTAGCCATGTCTGCCCTCGCTGTCGTGCCTCGTCGGTCTTGACAACGTTGATGTAGTCGTATTGAATTTGCATGGGTCCTGCTCAGCTCGGACTTCTTGACGATCAGTAGCGGCTTGGTCAAGGTATGCAAGGGATTCGCCTCGCGGGAGTATTTCTTGGTGGAGACCGGCGTCGGTGTAAAACCAACGCTCGATCATATCGACATAGCCGGTGTGGTTGGCGACTCATCTCGGCCAGACGTCGAGTTTACGACGGTCCGCCAAGACAAGGGCGCCGCCTCACGGGGCCACAATAAGATGTTGGTCAAATTGCGTCGCCTTCCCACAATCATGCCTCATGTTCATGGGCTCCAGGACGTGGACAACGCCATGTGATGGTGCCTCGTCTTGACTAGACGCCAAGTTTACGGCGGTCCGTCAAGACAAGGGCATCGCCTTACTGGGTCGTGGTAAGATATTGGTGAAGTCGCATCGCCTTCCCATCGTCACGTATTGTCATCATGGGCTCCGAGTTGCGCATAGCATCTTGCGGCCCGTCTTCTCCCATGAGTCACGGACAACACCGTGTAGCGCCATCTTCTTCTCCGTGTTGCGGGCTTCAAGTTGCGGGTAGAATCGGGGTGTGCGTCATCTTCGTTGTTCCGGATCGCAGGCTCCGTCTTGATGAGGTAGACATCTGTGGTGTCGTCCCATGAGCTCCGTCCTTCGCGACACCAGCTTGATGATGTTGATGATGGATATTGTCCTGTCGAGCTCCGTGTCCCCATGCACCACGGCACGACGGAGGCACCCTCATGAGCTCCAGGCATCCGTCCTCCATGGCGCCAGCTTGATGAAGAAGACGACGGGCGTCGTCCTAGCGAGCTCCGTCTCGCCATCCTCCATGGCACGCGGCGACATCCTTGCGAGCTCCATGCCTCCGGGCTCCAGCTTGACGAAGTAGACGTTGGCGACGTCTCGAACGGGCGCCACGCCTCCGTCCTCTAGCTCTAGCATGACGAAGTAGATGGGGGGCGTTCTCCTTGAAAGCTCCCCGTCACGAACCTTATGGCACCGGGTTGATAATGTTGATATTGGCATCATCTTGGCGAACTCCATGATGCCATCCATCGCAGCACGGCGGTGGTATCTTCGCAAGCCTCCATGGCGCCAGCTTGATGAAGTTGACACTGACGTCGTTTTGGCGAACTACGCGGCGCATCCACCGCGGCAACGCGGCGGCATCCTCGCGAGCTCCATATCATGTTCTTCCTGGCATCGGCTTGTCTCCAAAGGCGGCCACCACGAAGGAATCCAACAGGCTGCGCCAGGCAGCACCACCGCTCATGTGCAAGCTTACGAGATAACACAAATTTGATTATACGTTAGATAGTTGAGAGGGTGTAGATGCATGGCTTGTTCTTCGTCCGGCGCACACATTGCTGCCACGAGCGCGTCCACAGAGCCGCCGTGCGTCCCGTGGCCGTGGGTGCGTCTTCCACAGGACCTCCTCAACGCAGCCGCTGGCCGCGTCTCCACCTGGGTACACTTCCCTCTTTCTCCTGATCTCCCTTGCTGCTAGGTCTCGCTACATATATATAGGTGGCCGTGAGGGTATGAGCTGAGTGCCGTACACGCACGGGTTGCTTGATTGGAAACTTTTCATCTCAAGCTCTTCTTTCCATTCTTAATTTTCCTTTCCAAAACACTGCTATTCTTGCTTTGCACGGCTGCACCGAAGAAGGCAAATAATTGATACATACCTTGTTTAATCCATGCATGCAATGATCCATCCAGTCGGATGCCTTTCTTTCCAAATTCTTGTAAACTTACGATTGCACACATCCCGTAATCTCATGTACTCTACGTATTTGAAGGTTACTCACATTGCCGGTTGGCCGTTAGATACCTGAATACGTATGGACGCTATGTATAGCTGCGGGTATTCATATTATCATATACATACACACGTGAGCTTGCCGGCCGACCGAGACGTCCGAATATGTACACGTATAGTGTAACGTAGAAAGTATAAGCCACGCCGAGAGCCTTATTACGTGCATGGCAAAATTGATGCATGCATGCAGTATGTAGGACACCATACCAGTATGTAGGACAACACATCAATTAGTTATGCATGTATCTGTACACGTGTGTCCATATAATCTGCGTTTAGAATTCATCCAAAAAAATAAAAATTTATATGAGTCCTTATAAATAAATAAAAAAACTCATCGAACAGTGGGCATAGGCCCTCTGCGCCGTACTTGCACTAGAGGCCGGCCGTGCCATACTTGCTCCGGACGCCCGCCGCGCCATTTGCATGGGTCTGTTCGGTTTGTCCACAGCCCGCTCGATGCCAACGTGCTGGTCGGTAGGCTCGACCGCCTCCTTCGCCCAGGTGTCCACCTGGGCGCAGTAGAGGAACGTGGCCATCGCATCCTTGAGGTGTTGATATCCGATGAAATAGCCAACTTGGAGCTCGAGATCACGCTCTGGATGTACCGCGAGCGTGTCGACCACTTGGACGAATGCTTGCACGAGTTCTGGCAGAGCCAAGAGCTACCGTAGGCAAGGGCTGCTGGTCATGGTCTCATGGACGCGTTTTATTTTGTTGAGTCATTTCGACGTGGATAACTATGTATTCACAGCAACCATAGTATTGCTCTATTTATTGCTCTGTTTCAATGTGTGTACTCTGTTTTCTGTTCTTATATGTTCTATTTCAATGTGTGTTTATTCATTTTCCATTCTTTATAAGTGGATGATAACAAATCAATTTAAATTAGTATAAAAAACAGATAGAAAATGAAATTCATAACATATATAATATTAATTGTTCATTAGTTCATCACAGAATATATATAATATTATCACATATACGTGATGATACTTAACTCCTAGGTACAATACATAAAATTGAAAATGAACAATACTAAAACTAATAATCCCTCCTGGGCCAGTATTCCGGCAACCCCTCGCCAGCAGCTCCCTGGTGCGCGGCGTCTTTCCAGAGCGGAGGCAGTACTCCGCCTCCTCCGCCTCACAGCGGTTGACATGCTGATCTGCCTCTTGCAGGCGGTCGCGCGCAAACGACCTTGCCATTTTGATAGCCGCCCACCGGAGCTCCTCGTCAGTGGCACGCTGGAGCTTATCGGCCCAGCTCCAGGCAGCGATGAGGCGCCTAGCGCCTCTGGCCTTCCTCGCGAAGTACCCGTCTTCGTACACCTCCTCCGCACGACGACGCGCCCACCTCAAAGCTCCTTTGCCTCCTTTTTCCAGGCGGCATCACGGGCTTCACAGGCCGCCTAGTACCTGGCATCCTCCGCCATCTCCTTGAAAGCCACTTGCCTGGATTTCTCAGCTAGCGGCAGCGACTTCCAAAGTCAAAGATCATACTAGCCCCAAAACCAATCCAAAGTTAGGGGGACTGGCGCAACCTCGTCGGGTGGCGCGTAGGTTTCCTCATCACTGCTTTTCGAGTGAGCGTCCTCGGGGGGCGGTGACTCCTCATCGGCGCTTGGGCAGAATGGCGACGCGATGGCAGAGATTTGAGAGAGAGAGAGAGAGGGCGTGCAAGGGGAGGATCTAGATGAGAACAGTATACACGCCAGTTGCCGGAATTTACGAGTATTGTTGTGTGAATTACACACGATTCCCGCAGCAAAATCTATGTGTGAACATAATAGGTGACAGTTCCTAATGCAGAACCGTGTCTGATTAATAAAGCCCGACACTCACCTTCCAAACCTTGAGGCGCGAAATAGAGTGCCAATCGTGTGGGGCCGGTTGTCTTGCCAGATTTTACATTTTATTTTTTGATCACCAGATATTTACATCCTCTGATGATTTTTTTAACTAGCACACAAGTACATAAATATGATTTTTCAAACCGTTATGGTTAGCCGTTGCATTTATATGTAGTTCATATTTGAATTACGGTCATTAAATGGCTAGAAAATCACTTACATGTCTTAAAAAGGTCAAATGAACCCTCAAATTTTTTAAATTTTCACATGACAATTGTATTAGTGCATGTTACATGTAGAAAAAATTTGAAGACCCTAAGAGAAAGCTATCTCCCGTTCGTCATCTAACATGCATTGTTCCCCTTCGAAACCACGACCCTTCTAGTGAGTTGCTCCGGTTTGTGAGGGGTGTGTCCAAAATTTTGTCAAACGGGCCAATTTTTTTATCACATCAACTTGTTGGCATGACATTACATCAAGCAAGTTTCATGTTTTCCTGATCATGTTTTAATTTTTTGTAATTAAAATGCCATCGCACTCCATGCATATGTCCATGCTGTGAGACCAATATGTTTGGAAATTCCTTCCAATTTACTGCACATGGAATTAACTCGCACACAAGTACACAAATATTATGTTTCAAACTGTTATGGTTAGCCGTTGCATGTAGATGTAGTTCAAATTTTAATTAAGGTCATTAAATGGCTAGAAAAACATTTAAATGTCTTCAAAAGGTCAAATGACAGTTGTATTGGTCCAAATTTTAACATGATAGTTGTATTAGTCCAAATTTTAGATGTAGTCCAAATTTTAACATGACAGCTGTATTAGTCCATGTTACACGTAGAAAATTTTTGAAGTCCGTAAGAGGAAGCTATCTCCCGGTTATCATCAAACATGCATTGTTCCCTCTCGGAACCACGACCCTTCTAGTGAGTTGCTTCGGTTTGCGAGGGGTGTGTGTCCAAACTTTCGTCAAACAGGACAATTTTTTTACCACATCGTCTTGGTGGCATGACATTACATCAAGCAAGTTTCATGTTTTTCTGGTAATTTTTTAATTTTTTGGATTTAAAATGCCATGGCACTCCATGCATGTGTCCATGCCGTGAGACCAATATGTTTGAAAATTCCTTTTATTTTACTGCACATGGAATTAACTCAAACACAAGTACACAAATATGATTTTTCGAAACATTATGGTTAGCCGTTGCATGTACATGTAGTTCTAATTTGAATTATGGTCATTAAATGGCTACAAAATCACTTAAATGCCTTCAAAAGGTCAAATGACACTTGAAATTTTCCAAATTTTGACATGACAGTTGTATTAGTGCACGTTACACGTAGAAAAAATTTGAAGACTGTAATAGGAAGCTATCTCCCGTTCATCATCAAACATGCACTGTTTCCTCTCGGAACCACGAGCCTTCTAGTGAGTTGCTCTGGTTTGTGAGGGGTGTGTGTCCAAACTTTTGTCAAACAGGTCAATTTTTGTTCCACATCATCTTGGTGGCATGACATTACATCAAGCAAGGTTTCATGCTTTTCTGATCATTTTTAATTTTTGGAATTAAAATGCCATGGCACTCCATGCATGTGTCCATACCGTGAGACTAATATGTTTGAAAATTCCTTCTAATTTACTGCACATGGAATTAACTCACACACAAGTACACAAATATGATTTTTCAAACCGTTATGGTTAGCCGTTTCGTACATGTAGTTCTAATTTGAATTACGGTCATTAAATGGCTAGAAAATCACTTCAATGTCTTCAAAAGGTCAAATGACCCTTGAAATTTTCCAAATTTTGACACGAGAGTTGTATTAGTGCATGTTACACGTTGAAAAAACTTTGAAGACCGTAAGAGGAAGCTATCTCCCGTTCATTATCAAACATGCATTGTTCCCTCTCGGAACTACGAGCCTTATAGTGAGTTGCTCCGTTTTGTGAGGGATGTGTGTCCAAACTTTCGTCAAACAGGCCAATTTTTTTACCACATCATTTGGGTGTCATGAAATTACATCAAGCAAGGTATCATGTTTTTCCGATAATTTTTAATTTTTTGGAATTAAAATGCCATGGCACTCCATGCATGTGTCCATGCAGTGAGACCAATATGTTTGAAAATTCCTTCTAATTTACAGCACATGAAATTAACTCGCACACAAGTACACAGGCATGATTTTTCAAACCGTTATGGTTAGCCATTGCATGTACATGTAGTTCTAATTTGAATTACGATCATTAAATGGCTAGAAAATCACTTAAATGTCTTCTAAAGTTCAAATAATCCTTGAAATTTTCTAAATTTTGACATGATAGTTGTATTAGTGCACGTTACACGTTGAAAAAAATTGAAGACAGTAAGAGGATGCTATCTCCCATTCGTCATCAAACATGCATTGTTCCCTCTCAGAACCACGAGCCTTCTATTGAGTTGCTCCGGTTTGTGCGGGATATATGTCCAAACTTTCGTCAAACAAGACGATTTTTTACCACATCATCTTGGTGGCAGGACATTACATCAAGCAAGGTTTCATGTTTTTCGGATCATTTTTTATTTTTTTGAATTAAAACGCCATGGCACTCCATGCATGTAGTGTCCATGCCGTGAGACCAATATGTTTGAAAATTCCTTCTAATTTGATGCACATGGAATTAACTCACACACAAGTACACAAATATGATTTTTTAAACCGTTATGGTTAGATGTTGCATGTACATGCAGTTTTGATATTAATACGGTCATTAAATGGCTAGAAAATCATTTAAATGTCTTCAAAAGGTCAAATGACCCCTGAAATTTTCCAAATTTTCACATGACACTTGTATTAGTGCACCTTACACGTTGAAAAAAATTTGAAGGCCGTAAAAGGATGCTATCTCCCATTCATCATCGAAAATGCATTATTCCTTCTCAGAACCTCGAGCCTTCTAGTGAGTTGCTCCGTTTTGGGCGGAATGTGTGTCCAAACTTCCGTCCAATAGGACAATTTTTTTAATACATCATCATGGTGGCATGGCATCACATCAAGGAAGGTTTCATGTTTATTTGATCATTTTTTATTTTTTTGGAATTAAATTGCCATGGCACTGCATGCATGTGTCCATGCCGTTAGACCAATATGTTTGAAAATTCCTTTTTATTTGCTGCATATGGAATTAACTCGCATACAAGTACACAAATATGATTTTTTAGACCGTTATGGTTAGTCGTTGCATGTAGATGTATTTTAAATTGAATTACAGTTATTAAATGGCTAGAAATTCACTTAAATGTCTTCAAAAGGTCAAATGAGCCCTAAATTTTTTTAAATTTTCACATGACAGTTGTATTAGTGCATGTTACACATAGAAATTTTTTGAAGACCGTAAGAGAAAGCTATCTCCCGTTGGTCATCTAACATGCATTGTTTCCTCTCGGAATCACGAGCCTTCTAGTGAGTTGCTTCAGTTTGCGAGGGGTGTGTGTCCAAACTTTTGTCAAACAGGCTAAGTTTTTTACCACATCAACTTGGTGGCATGACATTACATCAATCAAGGTTTCATGTTTTTCTAATCATGTTTTAGTTTTTTGTAATTAAAATGCCATGGCACTTCATGCATGTGTCCATGCCGTGAGAACAATATGTTTGAAAATTCCTTCTAATTTACTGCACATGAAATTAACTCGCACACAAGTACACAAATATTATTTTTCACACCGTTATGGTTAGCCGTTGCATGTAGATGTAGTTCAAATTTTAATTACGGTCATTAAATGGCTATAAAACACTTAAATGTCTTCAAAAGGTCAAATGACCCTTGAAATTTTCTAAATTTTGATATGACAGTTATACTAGTGCACGTTACACGTAGAAATTTTTTGAAGACCGTAAGAGGATGCTATCTCCCGTTCATCATCAAACATGCACTTTCCCTCTCGGAACCACGAGCATTCTAGTGAGTTGCTTCGGTTTGTGAGGGGTTTGTATCCAAACTTCCGTCAAACAGGCCTATATTTTAACCACATCATCTTGGTGGCATGACATTACATCAAGCAAGGTTTCATGTTTTTTTGATCATTTTTTTATTTTTTGGAATTAAAATGCCATGGCGCTCCATGCATGTGTCCATGCCGTGAGACCAATATGTTTGAAAATTCCTTCTAATTTACTGCACATGGAATTAACTCGCAAACTAGTTCAGGAATATTATTTTTCAAACCGTTATGGTTAGCTATTGCATGTCCATGTAGTTTTAATTTGAATTACGGTCATTAAATGGCTAGAAAATCATTTAAATGTCTTCAAAAGGTCAAATGACCCTTGATATTTTCCAAATTTTTACATGACACTTGTCTTAGTGCACGTTACACGTTGAAAAAAATTGAAGACAGTAAGAGGAAGCTATCTCCCATTCGTCATCAAACATGCATTGTTCCCTCTCAGAACCACGAGCCTTCTATTGAGTTGCTCCGGTTTGTGCAGGATATGTGTCCAAACTTTCGTCAAACAAGACGATGTTTTACCACATCATCTTGGTGGCATGACATTACATCAAGCAAGGTTTCATGTTTTTCGGATCATTTTTTATTTTTTTGAATTAAAACGCCATGGCACTCCATGCATGTAGTGTCCATGCCGTGAGACCAATATGTTTAAAAATTCCTTCTAATTTGATGCACATGGAATTAACTCGCACACAAGTACACAAATATGATTTTTCAAACCGTTATGGTTAGATGTTGCATGTACATGCAGTTTTAATATTAATACGGTCATTAAATGGCTAGAAAATCATTTAAATGTCTTCAAAAGGTCAAATGACCCCTGAAATTTTCCAAATTTTCACATAACACTTGTATTAGTGCACCTTACACGCTGAAAAAATTTGAAGGCCGTAAAAGGATGTTATCTCCCGTTCATCATCGAAAATGCATTATTCCTTCTCAGAACCTCGAGCCTTCTAGTGAGTTGCTCCGGTTTGTGCGAGATGTGTGTCCAAACTTTTGTCAAACAGCATGATTTTTTACCACATCATCTTGGTGACATGACATTACATCAAGCAACCTTCCATGTTTTTCTAATCATTTTTTAATTTTTTGTAATTAAAATGCCATGGCACTCCATGCATGTGTCCATGCAGTGAGATCAATATGTTGGAAAATTGCTTCTAATTTACTGCACATGGAATTAACTCACACACAAGTACACAAATATTATTTTTCAAACCGTTATGGTTAGCCATTGCATGTAGATGTAGTTCAAATTTTAATTACGGTCATTAAGTGGCTAAAAAACACTGAAATGTCTTCAAAAGGTCAAATGATCATTGAAAATTTTCAAATTTTGACATGACAGTTGTTTAGTGCACGTTACACGTGGAAAATTTTTGAAAGCCGTAAGAGTAAGCTATTTCCCGTTCGTCATCAAACATGCATTGTTCCCTCTCGGAACGGCGAGCCTTCTAGTGAGTTTCTCCGGTCTGTGAGGGGTGTGTGTCCAAACTTTCGCCAAACATGCCAAAAAATTTACCACATCATCTTGGTGGCATGACATTACATAAACCAAGGTTTCATGTGTTTCTGATCTTTTTTTAAATTTTTATGGAATTTAAATGCCCTGGCACTCCATTCTTAATTGTGTCATAGCCGTTAGTCCAATATGGTTGAAATATCTTCCAATTTACTGCACATGGAATTAAATCACACACAAGTACAGAAAATATGACTTTTCAACCTGTTATGGTTAGCTGTTGCATGTACATATAGTTCAAATTTCAATTACGGTCATTAAATGGCTAGAAAATCACTGAAATGTCTTAAAATGTCAAACGACCCCTGAAAATTTCCAAAATTTGAGATGACAGTTGTATTAGTACTACAATTTTTCTCGTACGTTTAAAACACCATTCGTTGCCATTTTACTCCAAATTCGTCTTTCACAACTAATAAAAAATATCTACAACATCGCACACAGTTGTTTTGTAGGAATCGTTTGCGATGAAAATTTCTGGGTCTATTTAAATCTTCCCCCTTAAGCTTCACCGGCTCATCAGCTCCTGTGCCGGCAACCCCCGAATCCACAAATCCCGATCCCCATTCCCGCACCCCCTTCTTGCAAAGATGACGCCGTGGAACTGCTTCGTGAAGGCCCGTAAGATGGTCGTGCCCCCCCCCCCCCCCCCCCCCCCCCCCCCCCCCCCGAGCCCCGTCACCTGCGCCAAGAGCGCGGTCGCCTACGCCGAGAGTGCCGCCGCATCTGCATTGAGCGCGGCTGCTTCCACCGAGAGGGCGTCTGCGGCAGCCGACAGGGCAGCTGCAGTAGCCGAGACGGCTGCAGCTGCTGCTGCGACGGCGGCTGCAAACGCCAAGAGCGCTCGAGCTGCCGTCCATGCCACCGATGTTGCCCTGGCCCGGGTCGAGGCCATCCACGCCAAGATATTCCAGACCACCTCGGAATCCAGCATGCAACCCACGTATGAAAAGGTGGCGGTGGCCATGGAGCACCTGCTTCCTCATGAGGTCGTCAAGCGGGAGCTGGAGATGCAGGAGGCGGCGGAGATCGAAGAGCACAGGGACGAGGAGTTGCGCGTGGCCCAGGTCGAGGTAGGGAAGAGTCTGTCCGTCGAGGAATCGGCGGTGGAGTACCAACGCAAGCTCTGGCGCAGGCACTACTACGAGTACTACAACCTTGAGGGTGGCGCCGAGGACGAGGACGAGGACGAGGATGCGGTCGACTTCGGCAGGGGGGGACACGGAGTCCACCAATGGCGGCATGTCGCCAGGACAAGTCATTGACGTCTCATCTCACAGCGACGATGCATAGGTCGGTGCGGTGGTGGATTTGGTAAAATTATTCGTACTTAGGCTTTGTTTTTAATGTTGGTCTTTTGTTAGAGCAATGTTTAGGTGAACTGGCTCTGTTTAATTACTAGAATTGCTCGATTCAGTAAGTCTGGTCTGTGTGTGCTGTACACTCTTTTGTGTGCCCAAATTAGTAAGCGATGTTAAATTATGCAATGACACAGTGCAGGGCCACTTTTGGATCCCTCCGAAGAAAACCGGAGCAGTGAGTTATACTTGTTACCATGCCTGAAAACTAGTATGGAGTAAATTTGTGTTAGTTTGTTGGCAGAAGTGATGGTTGCACTGTTTAATTTGATTTGATTTGTCAGTACCAAGAAGGGAACGGCGAGTTTTATTTTCTTTATTTGAATTGAATCAATGAATTTTTTTATATATAGAAAGTCAATGGATCCAACCTATTATTCACAAGAGTACTGGTTGCTGAAGGCGATTCAGAATAAAAAGAAAGTGAAATCAAAATTTGTTAGCTTATTCTCTCAGTTTTTAGTATTATTCAGGGTGAATGATGGGTTCCAAATGAAGTAATAATCCTAATAAAAAGCATGACAAATGAAATCTTTTGAGGAGTTAAGCCATCTTAAGAGTTCAACTAGAGATGCCCTTAGTTGTTAATTTATCTCTTGATCAGTTATATCATTTTTTTATTTTTTTTTCTTGAAAAGGAGGTTATCCCCTGGCCTCTGCATGAGAATGATGCATGCGGCCATTTTATTAATAAGCAAACAGTTCAAAGATCAGTTATATCCTGAACTAAACAAACGACTGGCCGGCAAGCTCGTCAAGAAACTAAGGCCAAGATTGTCATTCGTCGACGCTCACCTCCACACCGGCGAGCTCATCAAGGACCAAACATCCACACATCTCCTCTATTGGTTAAATAGATATGCTTGTTTCTCTGAAATTGCTCAGCTGTAGCAGCTCACGGATTTCCATCCTAGGAAGGCATCCTTTTCCTCAAAGATCAACGTCTTTGTGTGTTCTGGAGTTTCACCCTCTCATATGTAATCTGACCCATGTGATTGATAACTATGAATTCACAATTGTATTTTAGACAATAAATTCATAGTATTATTTTCTTATGGTGCAATTATGCTAGTGAGCACTAATAAATTAAATATGTAGTTTTCTCCTTGCTTTGTCATGCAGAGTCTTTTTCCGTTGATGAAAGATGTGAGAGCTAACCGGAGGCCGGATAGAGTACACGACTCCTGCTGCAGTTTTTGTATTTGAGTGTTCTATTCTTGGGTACACAACTCCTATTTAGTTCTTCTTACATCATGCTCATATCGATGCTTCCCCAAATGGGCCGACACAAGTATCACATGGGCCAGCCAGCCTCCTCAGGGAAGCTAGCACCGCCATGTACTCTTCTCCATAAATCTCTGAATACCAAAAGCAGCCTTCATGTCCCCAAATCCTTCCAATCAGTGTTTACAGGTAGTTGACAATTGGACAAGAATTCCCTGTTGCCTAGAAATAGAGTTATTTTTCAGTTTCAGAGTACACAAGGACAATGGTTACAGTGCATACACACACGGCGCAACTTTTGGATCCCTCCGAAGAAAACCAGAGCAGCGAGTTTTACTTGTTACCATGCCTGAAAACTAGTACGGAGTAAATTTGTGTTAGTTTGTTGACAGAAGTGATGGTTGCACTGTTTAATTTGATTTGATTTGTCGGTGCCAAGAAGGGCACGGCGAGTTTTATTTTATTTATTTTTATTGAATCAATGAATATTTTTTATATATAGAAAGTCAATGCATCTAATCTATTATTCGCAAGAGTACTAGTTGCTGAAGGCGATTCGGAATAAAAAGAAAGTGAAATCAAAATTTGTTAGCTTATTCTCTCAGTTTTTAGCATTATTCAGGGTGAATGATGGGGTCCAAATGAAGTAATAATCCTAATAAAAAGCATGACAAATGAAATATTTTGAGGAGTTAAGCCATCTTAAGAGTTCAACTAGAGATGACCTTAGTAGTCAATGTTATCACTTGATCTGTTATATGCTGAACTAAACAAACGGAGAGACAGAAAGAACAACCAACCGGCGAGCTCATCAAGATATGAGGCCAAGATTTTCATTCGTCGATGCTCACCTTCCACGCCGGCGAGCTCAAGGAGGAAGCAACCACCCGTCTCCTCTACTGCTTAAACGGATATGCTTGTTTCTCTGAAATTTCTCCGCTTGCTGTAGCGACACGTGGATTTCCAGCCCCAGAATACTTCCTCCTCCGAGATCAACTTATTTTTTGTGTGCCACGGAGTTTCACCTCCTCATATGCAATCTGGCCCAGGCGATTGGTAACTATATATGCATTCACATTTGCATTTCAGACAGTAAGTTAATAATATTTTCTTGTGGTGTGATTATGATTGAGCATTAATAAATAAAAGAGAAGTGCTTCGGTACACCCCCCCTCACAAAACGTATAAAGGGTGGTATGGACTTTTCACAAATTATATTCACTTTTCTACATAGAAAGTATATACGCTTCAGTTTCATATAATACCCGGTGAACAGCCCTCCCTCATGGGCTCAGCCCATTTACGTTTTTTTAGTTTTAATTGTCAAAAAACAGATGTCCTCGGCTGGATTCGAACCACAGCTCTCACGCACTACGTGTAACCGCACGAACCATCCGGGACAGCACATCAGATTTACTTTCTTTGCTTGTTTTCCTCTTCTTGTGCGGGAGACATAATGCCAAGAAAAAAACACAGCACCTCCACTCTTTAGTTTATGTATCTTTTTTTTTGCACGGTTTTCTTTAGGGTTTCTAGTTTTCCTGTTTTGTTCACAAAATACTAATATTTGTATTTTTGAAAATTGTACATAAATTTCAAAACAAATGTTCATGCCTTTCAAACATGCTCAGAATGTCAAAATGCGAACAAATTTTTAAAAAATAACAAAAATTTGAACACGAACATTTTTTGAAAAACAGTAAAAAAATGGAATTCCAGAAAAAACAGAAAAATATGAACAAAATTTGAATTAGGAAAAAAATAAATATATGAGAAATAGAAACAATAAACATGATAAACGAAAAGTCTAAGAAGGCAAACAAATAAACACGAGAGAAGATAAAAAGAAAAAGAAAAACACGGTTCGCGACCTCTGAGAAGGTCCCAAAACAGGAAAAAAATGGATGGGAACCCGAGGTTCCCAAGACCGAGAAAACTTTTTTGCAAATTTCATAGTGAACTTTGTTTTGAATTTTTGTGAAAATATTCAAATCCATGAATATTTGTAAAACAATTGATGAACTTTTCAAATCCGCGAGCTCCTGGCCCAACACGTGCCCGACGAGAGCAATGTCGTCGCCTAGTTGGACCAAGGCCTAAGCGTTTTATTTTCTTTTCTATTTTTTCATTTGATTTCTTATTTTGTTAATTCATTTTTCTCTTTTTTGAATACCAAAATACAAGTTGTAACTAACTTTTTAAACTAGTGATTTAAAAAAAATATGTATTAAATCTTAAAAAAAACACTTACTGTTTTCAATTTTATCCCTTTGTATTTATTAGTTGGGGTCATTTTAAGGATGTCCAAAAAACACCATGTTCAACAGAGATTATTTGGTAAGGTCAGAATGGTTCATCTGAGAGCATGTTATTTTTCAACATCTTTGAAATGGCCCCAATTTCCCCACCAAAAAAGACGAAGAAATGGATCCCTTTTTTTCATGGCCTTTTACGAGCAATTCAAGGCACCATGCCAAGTTGATTTGGTTTTCGACAAATTCTGCATTTTCTAGAGTTTCCTTTGTAAAAGAAGACTGATAAAATGGTCGAACATGTTGCAACTTGCATACGGTGTCAAAAATTGTTTAACCTAGCATGGTTGCCTACCATGGTAACTCCCATCCGAGTGCATCCTCCATTGAACATGGTCTAGTTCTGAACATTTTTTAAATGACCCCAACTTTTGCAGGCAAAGGGCATGCCCGTGGTAAGGATCCATGCAGGTTTGAATGATTTCCGACAAAATATGCAAGTTGCGACACGTCCGACCATTTATCTACTTTTTTTAACCGAGAGAACCCCGGGAAAGTCAAATTTGTCGAAACCAAAACAACTTGGCATGGTGTGTTTAATCGGTAATATAAGATCATGGAAAGATTTGGGGTGAGTTAATGGATGCCGCAAAAACATGCTCTCAAATGGACCCTTCTCGCCTACCCGAACACCCTCTGTTGAACATAATCTATTTTTGAACATGCATGAAATCACCCCAACCTTTTCCAGTAGGCGGGCATGCCCATGGTAGGCATCCATGCCAGGTTTGAATGAATTCCCCACAACGTATGCATGTTGTGTCACGTCCGGCCATTTATCAGCTTGTTTTCATCGAGAAAACTCTAGAAAATGAAAGAATTGTAGAAAACTTAAACAGCTTGACATGGTGCCTTGATTTGATCATAGAAGGAGGTGGAAAAATTAGGCCTTTCGAAGGATGTTGAGAAACAACGCACCCTCGGATAGAGCCTTCTAGCCAACCTAAGCACCCCTTCATTAAACATGGTCTACTTTTGGGCATTCTTAAAATGACCCCAACCTTTTCAAGCAGGTGGGCATGACCATGGTAGTCATCCAGGTTTGTACGATTTCTGACACCGTATGCAAGTTGTGACACGGCCGCCCATTATCAAGCATTTTTTTACTGAGAAAACTATGAAAAATGCAAAACTTGTCGAAAACCAAAACAACTTGGCATGGTGCCTTGAATTGGTCATACAAGGCATGAAAAAAATTGGGGCCATTTCAAGCATGTCGGAACACGACGTGCTCTTAGACGGAGCCATCTCGCTTACTCGAACACCTCCGTTGATCATGGTCTAAGTTTCCTTTTTCCATCTTTTGTAGTGCATCAAATATAACGTTAAAAAGAAAGACTCTGGTTTTCCTTTTCAACCGGGCTGGTTTTTTCTTCAATTTTTACATGGGTTTCTATATTATTTTGTTTTTCTTTTCTTTTATTGATTTTGAAAAAAACATCAATAATTAAAATTAAGTTCATTGATTTGGAAAAAAATTAACAAAGCTTAAAAAATCCATTGATTTAGAAACAAATTTCATCAAATTATAAAAAAGACCAACAATTTAAAAAAAAAATCGCCAACTTGCGAAATAGTTCACGAATTTGTGAGGAAAACTGGTCAATTTTGGGGAAAAAAGTTCACTGATTTGAAAGAAAAATTCAAGAATTTAAAATTTTGTCGTCATTTTCGATTAAAAAATCATGAATTATAAGAACTTCACGCATTTAAGAAACAAAAAAGAAAAGAAAAAACAACCAGAAAATGTTGCGCTTTTCAAGTGTTGTATTTCAATTATAAATAAACTTATTTAACATTTGATGTCCGGTTGCTTAGCTGGTTAATGCGGCTGTGCTAATTGTTGAAGGACCTAGGTTCGAATCCTTCAGCAAGCACCTTTTTTGCGGTTTCAAAAAAAAGAAAGGATGCATGTGTTGAATGGGCCAGCCCAGCACGGCAGGGTGTGTTAATGTACAGCGTATAGGTGATTCCTAAAAAAAATAATTTATAAAAAATGCCTATCATGCCCTTACTTATGAAGAGGTATGGGCTAATCTGAGCCGTCCTTGTGTTTAGGGGGGTGTACCGAAGCAGAAGTGATAAATTAAATATATAGTTTTCGCCTCTCTTGGTCATGCACAGTCTTTTTTGTTGATGAAATATGTGGAAGCTAACGAGTGGCCAGACAGAGTACACGTCTCCTGCTGCATTTTTTGTATTTGAGTATTCTATTCTTGGAATTATTTAGTTCTTCTTCCCCTTGCTTCATGCTACTGTATATCGATGCTTCCCTAAATGGGCCTATTCTATTAACCTCGCCGGCCAGCCTCCTCAGGGAAGGTAGCACCGCGATGTACTGTTCTCCGTAAATCTCAGAATACGGAAAGCTGCTTCATGTCCCCAAATCCTTTTCAATCATATGCAATTTTTTTGTTGACGAAAGATGTGGAACCTAACAAACTTCTGGCAGATATGGTAACCTATGATAGAACAACGAAAGGCCAGACAGAGTACACGACTCTTGCTGGTGTTTTTATATTTGATTATTCTATTCTTGAAATTGTATAGTTCATATCCTACTGTACATCGATGCTTCCCTTTTGGAAGGATGACAAATTTCAAGCATGTTTGTAAGGGCCATCAACTAACAGGAATGCCCATTCTCAAGTACCGGACTGAACATACTACCTCCATTTCTAGATATGAAATCCTTTTACAGATTTCAATATGAACTACATGCAGATGTATCTATCTAGACGTATTTTAGAGTGTAGATTCAATCATTTTGCTCCGCATGCAGTCCGTATTAAAAACTCTATAAAGACTTATATTTAGAAACGGAGAAAGTATGATTAATTTCAAGGAGTTAATCTGCAACATGGAGAGCTGAGACACAGTTTGGGAAGATCCGGTCCTAGCGTATCTTTAACTCAGCTTGCTGCCCATCTGAAACGACAGTTTCACCCATTTTCTTGCATTGCTAATCATGCATGATTTTCCTTTTTTCCATTTCACCCACACAGCATTAATTAAAGATAAAAATCAAGGCAATATATATGAAAGGTATAAATATATTACATGGCTGCCTGGTAATCCAAATACACACATCCCACACACGTATGCCATTTATTTAATCCCCAAACATACATATAGTAGCGCACACACCGTCCTTACCCACATCTCCCCATACACAGTTTACACTCGACGAATGGCTTGAGAGAGAAAGCAACCACGACGTACGTCGCTCTAACGGCAACATTTTATTAGAGGTCCATGGATGGATGGAAGAGCCGGTCGAGTAGCTAGCTTCAAGCAGGAACCACCAAGTTCTTAATACAAACCGGCCATGCACATTGGCAACCACCAGTGTTGCACCCACCACTAAGAGCGCATGTTTCCCCGCAGAGCTCGTATCCTACCGGTGCTTCGAGGATGAGGCTTTCAATTGCTATCTTCCCTGACTGCGCCATCTCCTTCAAAACCTGCGGTGAGCGGGCCATGGACACTGGAGCTGCCACAAGCAGCTGTAGAACCACCAATGTAGCAACCACACCGAGTATCCTCTTCTTGCCAATCTCCATGTCGTGCAAGTGCAACCTCTCTCTCCCCCTCCCTCTCTCTCTCTCTCTCTCTCTCTCTCTCTCTCTCTGTGTGTGTGTGTTTGGTATTTGCATAAGACACATTGATCCCAGCCCTATTTATAGGCTGTATAGGCAAATACCGGACATAAATGCGCGGGGGTGCTAGATGTCTCGGATACAACTATCACATGTGGTGGTTGATGAGCTGCATCCTTTCCAAAAACTAAAGGTCAGAAATGTGTGACACTACCAATATGACAAGATACCGGTAAATAGAAATCAAGATCTGGAGAAACACAAGTCACAGGAAGAAAAATATTCTAGCACCCCCAGGAATCAATTTCAACAAGTTAATCATTTCTTTAAGCTTTCTGTCTCTTTCTTTCACAAATTTGTGCAGATATCCACCGCATCAGGACTGGATTGCTTCAACATTATTACTTACTGTCCAGCACGGCAACACATAATATGGAATTGCTTTTTGCGATTATCTCATTTTCTGGGGGTAAAGTGCATACACCATATATACTCTTACAAGATTTGTTTTGATGTGTGCAATGATCGCATCATTTTCTTACATTATTTATCCATGAAGAAAAAATCAAAATGAAACTTGTTTCGAAAACTCATCCGGTATATATGGCGTGAGTGTTTTTTTTTGCACAAAAACTTTCGATCTATTCATCATCTGTCAAGGAAGTAAAAAGATTATTAGTCAAAATAAAAATTACATCTAGGTCCATAGACCATCTAGTGAAGACTACAAACACTGGAGCTAGCCGAAGGCGTGCCGTTGTCATAGCGCCCCTTCCTTGTCGGAGCCGGGCTAATCTTAGTCTAGTAGATAGTCGGAACGTCGTTGTGCTAAGACCCAATACGATCAGTGCACCAGAACAGCAACCACCATCGAAGAAGAGAAGCGTAGATTGGTCGGATCCAACATGAAAACACACGCACATAGAGAGGATCCAAGTGGATCAACAGAAGACAAACACCGACCAAATCCCGCAAGATCCGTCGGAGACGCACCTCCACATGTCGTCCGGTGGCGCTAGACACACAATCAGAACAAAGGGCTGGGTGAGAACCTTATTCCAACTTCAGGGAACCGTCATCATCTCGTCTTTCTGAGTAGGACACAAACCCTAAACGACTAAAAAAATCACTAAAAAACAGAGTAGGAGCCCTCCTGCCGGCAAGGGTCGGGTCCACCTTAGCTCCATGGTTCTAAGTCACAGAATATGAAGCCGATCTGCGGCGACGAAGCCGATCCACAGCGATGCCGACCGGAGGCGCGAGAGGCACGAGGTGAAAGAAATGCGCATATCGTGCTACGTGAGTGGTTGAGTGGTCATTGATCAGTATCAATGCCCTGTACAACCCATGCTACTGCTCATGCATCAAGATAGATTCAGCTAGGTGCCTGGCAAGCATTTATATAGTTGTTACAAAAAAATGTGTAGCTATCCAACCCATGTTGACTGATTTGTTGTCCACGGTGCATACACCATACTCTTACTAGAATTGTTTATGTATACCCTAAAAAGAATTGTTCATGTATGGTTATTATGCTGGCCACGCAGATTGCCAGAGGACATGACACACCGATCATATTTTTATTTGTATATCCAGGGACGTGGTCTGACTGGCCGATTCGATCCCGCACAACCTTATCTACTTATCATTAAGAGGTGTTGTCAGCGGCAGTGGCAAATGGAAGGTGTGCTTCAGTAATACATAAACAATTCTATTGTACAAATGATGTACTAGAGTCAGATTTCAACAGATACAATCTATTATATATTGAAAGCGCTTAACCAGCTAACCAGAAAAAAGAGAATTATGATAGAAACCACATACCATAATTATCAGAAATATCTGCCATTAATTAAAACCGAATAGGTGAACACAACCAATGGATCTCCAACATAGTCTATTGATATTAAAAGATCAATAAGTTTACCCACCCTAACCTTAACAAGTTGTCATGGTTATAATCCTGACAATAGCATATGGGTGTGTATGGAGCTTAGATCTATCAAGGCACAAATGGGTGACATAAGAGATTATACAGGGTCAAGGCCTTCTCCGGTGGAGATAATATTCCTAGTCATGTGTGTGTATAGTTATAATGCAAAAGGTTCCGAACCGTCAGCCCAGCATCGAGAAATGGCTTAAATAGAGTGTGCCATGTCCCAAGGGTTATAAGGCTGGTCATTAGCACTCTGCATAAAGACATCATTACTACAGATAGTTTCTAGTCTATTACAATAGTAATGCAGGCATTATACTACTAGTGGAGGCTATTGGTAACGTGTAAACTTTACTAGTGGTTGGGGCGCCATCCCGTGGCGCCGCTTGAGAGGAAGCTGTGCGCACGTTTTCATTTTAAAAAAATCACATAGTCCTCATCTCCGTCTAAAAAACATCTCAAAAAAAAATCCTCACCTTCATCTCAAAAAAGAAAAACAAAAAGAAAAAATTTACCACCGCAGCCTACTAGCGAGTGCCACTTTGCATAACCCTCCATTTAAAAAACATCAAGGTCCTCACCTCCATGTAAAAAGAAAAAATACATCTAAAAAATAATCCAAGCGTTCATCTAAAAAATTCCAAAAGATTTCTCACCGTGGCCAACCTGTTTGCGCCACGTGGCATAGCTGGTTTGCCGCCCTTCATGCCACGCTTAATGGGTTTAATGTCGTAGTAGTCCTTCCTCTGTAATGTCTCCTTTAATGCTCCTGGCAGTTGAGCTACCGTAAAATCTGAGTGGTGATCTGACGACTGATAGGAATCGAGAGTGATGATAAAATCGGAGCAGTTCCGCCACCGGTATTCACTCCGATTAATGCCCCACCCCTGGTTGCTGATCTTGACCAGGCCCTTAGAGCAACTCTAGCATACCCCAAAAGGCCCCGACCCGCAAAATAACCGCCAAAATGCGGGTCGGCGCGGAAAATCCCGCCCGAACAGACCACGCAAACGCGGCCGGCCCGCAAATTTTTTTGAGGGGCGCGGCAAAAACTCGGCTCCAACCCGCGTATTCGCAGGTTTCCGTCTCGCCCCTGCGGTGCCCCGTATCGTAGTGAAGCATTTGGCGGGAGGGACATTTCAGCCCGCGCTCCTTTCCCCTCCTCCTTCTGCCGCAGCCAGCCACAACTTCCGCCCGTCCACCGCCGGCCAAATCAGCCGGCGGAATCGCACCGGCGGGGCCTTTTGCACCCTTCACCACCGCTAGGCCGCACCGCCCGCATGGATCCGGCAAGAAGAGCCGCCCCTCGTCGTTGTTGCCGCCGGGGAACGACCGCCCTCGAGACGCCCCTCGTCGCCGCCGGATAGTGTTATTTTGCTTCGTGTTGATGGAATTTGAGCCCGGTTGGTCGACGGGCGCGTGCTCCTCGTTCATGTAGATGGAATTGAACCCGTGCGAGAAGTTTCTGCTCTCCGATTCGTCCGACTCGGACGACTTGGATGTTGAGATGAGGCTCTCAAACTTTCGGCAGCTAACATTAGTGATGGCTCTTGCCGTCAAGGAGCACGAAGACGAGAACCGCAAGAGGCGGCGAGGATCGATCGTTGGGTGTCTTTGCATCCCTCGGAATCACCATCTTGGGAACGAGATGTTGATGCAAGACTACTTCGCGGAGAATCCAACGTATCCACCTCACCTCTTCCGGAGAAGGTACCAAATGCGCCGATCCCTATTTGTTAGACTTGTTCAAGCTTGCGAGGCCAATTGTCGGTATTTTACGCAATGAAGAAATGTTGCGGGCTTGAAGGGATTTAGTGCATATCAAAAAATCTCGGCAGCTATGCGGGTCATTGCGTATGGGGTTTCGACTGATTATGCCGATGAGTATCTTCGCATCGGTGAAGATACAACAATTGAGTCGGTGCGTAGATTTGCCAAAGTGATCGTCCGTGTCTTTGGTCCCGACTATCTTCGGGCACCGAACGAGGATGACACAAAGAAATTGATGGCATCTAATGAGAGGAGAGGGTGGCCGAAGGCATGGCAAGGAATGTATTGTGGCAAGACTAGTGATGCCACAATTATGCTAGAGGCCGTAGCATCCGAGGATTTATGGATTTGACATTGCTTCTTTGGTATGCCAGGCACTCTCAATGATATCAGTGTGTTGCAACAGTCTCATTTGTTTGCTAGACTTGCTAGTGGTGATGCTCCTGCTTGCAACTACACAATCAATGGCATGAATACACAAAAGGGTACTATCTTGTTGATGGTATATACCCTCCTTGGTGCACATTTGTCAAGAGCATCAAAGAACCAAAAACTAAAAAACAATGTGAGTTTGCAAGAGTGCAAGAGGCAGCCCGAAAAGACATTGAAAGAGTATTCGGGGTTTTGCAATCTAGGTTTGCCATTGTTCGTGGTCCTGCTCGTTTTTGGGACAATCTAGGTTTTTGGGACAAGAGCATTCTTCACAACATGATTCTCGAAGATGAGAGAGGCATGAACTTGGAATTCTTATACGGCAATGTAGGCAGCCGTGTCAAACCAGCTAGAGACCCTAACCGCATTAGAGCTTTTCTTCAAACAAACAAGGAGATTGAAAATGCAAACACCTACTTTCAGCTTCAGAAGGATCTCATTGAGCACCATTGGCAAAGGGCTGGACAATAGCAAACTCATTTTTCCATTGATTTGTATTTGTATTTATATTCGGAACAAGTTTTGTATTGAATTATTTGTATTTGTATTTGGTGATTTGGACAATTATTTGTAATGTGGATGATTGTTGTATTGTTTTAGTATTGATAATTGGTGTGGTATTCATATATTTGCGGACTGGTGGGATGCGGGATGCAGCGGGCGCACGAGCAGACCCCACAAAACCGACCCGTAAAAAGGTATATTCCGCGAATATGCTTTTTTACGGGTCCGTTTGAGGGTCTGCATCTGCGTCCGTCCGCGCCGGCCCGCAAAGACGTTTTTCCGTGAACTGCAAACGCGTTTTGCGGGTCGACGGGATGTGGGGTCTGCTAGAGTTGCTCTTCGTGGTCATGGGCATGTGCCTATTTGGGCTTCTAATCCGTTAGGATCTCAATACAAAAATGCCATGTGAATCCTCGTCGGGAAAAGAACTCAAACTAGACATCATTAGAATATAGATTCTAACTTGTCTCCGAACTGATGGCTATATACTGTCTGTGAAAAACAATTAACTCAAACAAGTTGCGGAAAAGTTCGGTGATAGTTGACCATTTCTTGGAAAAGCTGTGGCGGAGCTACAAAGAAATAGTTGGGCCGGCCAATCTAAAGGAGAACATGGAAGTTTTCAAGTTTTGGATCATACTATCTTCAATGCTACAAGACATTAGTACAGGCTCAGTTATTTTTGTAGCCATTGACATTCGGAACCATCTGTTTCTCTTTCGAAAACCAACGAATTCTTTCTACATGTTGCCAAAGAAGTTGGTGGTGTTTATCAGCTTAAACCTCTTTCTACTAGTGACTCAAGAAACTTATTCTACCAAAGAATATTTGGAACTGAGGACAAGTGCTCTCATATTGAGTTGGCTGAAGTAAGTGAGAACATTTTGCAGAAATGTGGTGGAGTACCATTGGCTATCATTACACTGGCTAGTATGTTGGCTGGTAAAAAGGAACATGAAAATGCATATACGTATTGGTCCAAGGTGTATCAATCTATGGGTTCTGGGCTAGGAAATAATCCTGACCTGATGGACACGAGGAGGATACTATATGTCAGTTACTATGTCTTACCTCCAAATCTGAAGACTTGTTTACTGTATCTCAGTTTCTATCCAGAGGATTATGATATTAAAACCAAACGGTTGATATGGAAATGGATAGGTGAAGGATTCATTCATGAAGAGCAGGGAAGAGCTTGTATGAAGTAGGAGAGGATTACCATTGCTGAGCTCATTAACAAAAGTTTGGTCCAAACAATGGATATCAATATTGCTAATAAGGCGAGCTCTATCCGTGTACACGACATGGTGCTTCACCTTATCACTTCCTTGTCAAATGAGGAGAATTTTCTCGCAACATTGGGTGGCCAGCATACCAAGTCACTGCCAAATATGATCCATCGACTGTCTCTCCAAACCAGTAATGAAGAGGATGTCCAGCCAATGCCAACCATGAGCAGCTTGTCACATGTGAGGTCACTTACGTGTTTAGTAAAGACCTCAGTTTGCTATCGGCACTTTCAGGTTTTCTTGTCCTGCGTGCATTGGATTTAAGTGGTTGTACAAAAGTAGGTAATCATCATATGAATGACATTTGCAATTTATTTCATCTGCGGTATTTGAGTCTACAAGGGACATGTGTCACTGAGATCCCGAAAGAGATCAGCAATCTACAGCTTCTGCAAGTGCTAGACATAATGTCCACCACAATGAAGAAATTGCCATCAACCATTGTTTAGCTAAGACAACTGGTGCTCCTTGACATGGGTTATAGGTTGGTCTCTATATTGCTTCTAAAATCAATGTCCACCTTGCCCTCCCTCTCTTTCCTTGCAATCACATTAAGGCGACTGAGAGAGGAAGACCTCCAAATACTTGGGAGCATGCCGTCTCTGCGTGACCTCTCTATAGATGTAATTTATTGGGAAAAAGTTACAGATGAAAGGTTAGTCATTGGCAATGGTTGTCCCTTCCAGTCTCTGACAAGGTTCAGTATAGAGAGTATAAGAGCCACTGGTTCGATGTTTGCACAAGGAACCTTGCAAAAGCTCAAAATCCTGGAGTTAGATTTTGTTGCCGAAAGAAAAGACCAATTTGGTGATTTTCAGTTTGGGCTGGAGAACCTCTCTTCGCTTGAGCAAGTCTATGTGGTTACTCGTGGTGGTGGTAGTGATGGTGAGCTGATCGGTGCACTTGAGAAAGAGCTGGTCGGTGCACTTGAGAAAGAGCTTGATGTTAATCCCAACAAGCCCACACTGACGGTGAAAAAGGTAACTCCACGCTGATTCACCTTTGTTCACCCTTGCAAGCAGCATGCTTATTAGTAGTTCAATATATACGTTAGTAACTTAACTAGAGTTACTTGTATGCTCTTTACTACAGTACGTGTATAGGCTAGTGAATTTAAAATGCATGCGGCCGCAAAGCCAGCGGAGGTGCTCGAGGAAGCGGAGCAGCATGCGTCCCACCTAGACGTCCAGAGCCACAAAACATTGTCTAGTAGCCTCGGTTCGTCTCTAGGAGTTTCCCGGTGGCGGTGATGCCTCGCTCCGGTAGCCGCCTTGGTCAACCATGTCCTCGTCCCGGAGTTTCCCCTACATTGCAGACATGGTCTAGGTGAGCGCCTGGTATTTCCTCGGACACTGGACGGTGTAGCCTGCTCGTGCCGCTCCCTTGCGTGCTTCTATGCTGTCCAGGGCACCGCCTCCGCGTGCACGCTCGCTGGTGTTCAAAGCGTCGGTGAGACACCAACAAGACGGCACATCCTTGGATAGATTTGGTTAGGCTTTGTTGGAATGTCGTTTCGTCTCAAATACACCTGTAGAAAAGATACAGATCTCCACCCATTGTTTTGATTCCGGCTGAAAATCTACTGGTGGCCTGTAAGATACACGTGTAAACGAAATACGCATGTATTTCATTACACCGCATCCAAGCGCAGCCTTAGGGTAATCCCCTCCCCTGTTAGTGTATTAAACTGGCACCTATTATTTCCTTTCAATAAATTACGCTTACTATAATGCCACATCACAGCAAAAACCACCATATAACTGTGTAACGGTGGGTAAAGTAAACGGTTTCAATAGTTTAGGGTATATTCTAACCACCATTAAAGCTGGTAAATTAAATGGTGTGCTTAGCTGAGGGTTGTAACATGGACTTTTTTTTTCTATTTCATTTAGTTTTACTCATTGCCTTTTTATTGGTTACTTCCTCCGTTCCATAATTCTTGTCATGGATTTGAAATAAATTCACGAAAAGAATTATGGAACAGAGGGAATAATAAAATGGTTTATAATAATTTATTTAAGTTGTACTGTTGTACTTTCCTATAATCATCATATTTTTTGATCATATTGCCAATTCATTAAGCAGTATGGAGCGAGGGAAAATGACAATTCTTGATAATAGAATTCAATAAAATCGTGAAATACAGACACTATAAAACACAAGAAATGTATGCTGCTGATATTTCCTCGTTATTCCAGGTGCACGGGGTTTTTGACGCTCACTTGTTGGTATATTTGAAGCAGATAATTGGTAAGGCACCAAATCCTCTCAAGGCATTGCATTCAGTTTAAGTGAATAATTGTGTTATTTGACAGCAAGGGTTGTGTCTATTATTTCGTAGTTTTCATAAGAGTGGTAGATATATAGTAAATTTCCGATTAATATGGCGTAAATGCTTGGATTGTAAACCGTCGTACAAAAATATCGCAAATTTCCGTATAAAATGCTGTCAAACTAGGGTTTTATAGATTAAGTTATTCTACTCATAGCATGGCTGTTGGGATGAATTATTATAGAATACAAAATGATTATTCATAAGAACTTTGATATTTCTAACAAATATAAAAAATGATACAGATAAACTAGACATTGAAATATACAACTTAATTCGTTTGTACGGGAGCTATCTAATGCGTTGTTTGGTGGGTGCAGTTGCAGGAGCAGGAGCAGGAGAGCTGTCCATAGAGGAATATATAACCAGAGCCGAGGTGCTGGCCAGGAAACGATGCTGGCGTCTTGACTCTCTTTTTCTGAAGATGTTCACGCTCTGCTTGCTCCAGTTACTAGTTGCTCGTCTTCAACAGTAAGACCCTACAAAAGCGTTGCCTGGTCAAATAAGAAATGAAACCTTGTAATGGTGTGCCTTTTGCTCATCAGTCAATGCCTGTCGGGCGACGGGTTTCTTTGAAGTTTCAACCATCGACAGTTGTTCATCAGCACACCCTGATGGATGGAGTGTCATTGACCACAAATGGCAACATTAAATGAGTTTGCTGGAGATTCTGAAACCTTGTAACATGATTGGCTTCTCAAGCTTATTTTGGTTGATTTATATAAACATTCCCATACTAGTCGCTTCATTTCAGTCTATTAACTAGCCTGAGCAAAATCAGGCCACAAGTTATCAAAAGGCCTGCACTACTCAAATTGACAAAATGTGGTCTGGCATGGCAGTCTTCTGCTAGAGTGAATCTGTTTATATTCTAGCTTCAGCTTCAGCGACAGTCACTGCATGCAGTTTCCATGGATTAGCCCAAAAACGAAGACAAGTGACGAATATGGCTTTGGCAATGTGCATGGCTCGCAGCCAGCACCTTGGCCCTCCCTCCGTTGTCCCCTCGACTGCCTGCCACGAGCTGCCCATCAACCACCCACAGTTGTTCATCAGCACATTCTGACGAGTGGTGTCATTGACCACAAATGATAATATTGAAGGTGTTTGCTGATGTTTGCTGGAGAATCTGAATTCTGAATCCTTGCACTATTGCGCATTTTGTCCCTGAAAAAGTGAATTTTGTAATTTTATTTCAGGAAGCTAAACCGCGTGCAAGGATCTTGTTCCGGCTACCTCAATTTTCAGGATTCAGACACTTTGCTTTCTGAAGCTTCTTTTGGTTGTCACTTGATTTCAGTCTACTAAGCAAAGTCAGGCCACAAGTTATCGAAAGGCCTGTACTAGTGTGTTAATTAATTAGATTGCCAAAATGCGGTCCGACATGACGGTCCTCTGAAGAGTCACTACATGCAGTTTCTGTGGAATAGCACATAAATGAAGACAAGTGACGGTTCTGGCTTTGGCAACGTGCATGGTTCTATGTTGGCAATCCTACAAAAGGAAACCTGTTAATTTTGTTTCAGTAAGCTAAACCGCGCGCAGGGATCTTGCCCAGACTAGCCCAGTTTTCAGGATTCAAATGCTTCAGAATTGATTTCTCAAGCTTTCTTTTGATGGTATTTTTGAACTTGTATAGCCACCTTCATTTCATCCTATTAACCAACCTGAGCAAATTCAGGCGACAGGTGGCCACTAGTGTCTTAGATTTACAAAATATATATGGTATGGCATCAGAGGCTTCTGCTTGAGTGAATTTATTTATATTCTCGATTCAGCAGAAAGGTCACCAGCAGTTTCTGTGGAATAGCTTCAGCTTAACTGCGTTCAGAGAGAGAATCCAAAAAAAAAGACTTCTGCTTCGGTACAACCCCCTTAAACACATCAACGGAGGAGATCTCTCCATACCCCTTCATAATAAAGGGTATGATGGTCTTTTTGCACCCACCCCGATACGCAGTCTGTGTTTTTTTTCGAGAATTAGACAGAGTATATACCGCCCGGCGTACATGGAAGATGGAAGCTCAACTGGGTCAGCGCAGCAGCAAACAGTCTCTGCAGCAGTGAAACAGTGGAAAATCTAAAAATATGATGCAGCCGGACTCGAACACAGGACCTGCTCTTGTCATGCAAAGAGACCGAACAAGCATGCTATATTGACCAACTGGCAGCGCGGTTGTTTAAGATATTTCCTCTTGGGCGGCCATTTCCTTCTTTTTACGGAAAATCCAAAGCGTACATATTTTTGACGTCCAGCTTCACAGTTTGAGCTCATCCAAAGGCCCAAAATGACATTGCAAAAAAAAAAACATGTTTTTTGCTGTTCGGTTTTCCATTGTTTTTCCTCTTTTTTTTCTCTCATTTCTTTGTGAAAATAGGAATGAATATTCTTTCAAAATTGCGTGAAGAAATTAAACATTTATTGAAATCCCGAACAATTTTTAAAACACAAGCAATTTTGAAACTCTGAACTTTTTCAAAAAATGCGACCACTATTTGTAATATTTGAACTTTTTTCTAAAATATGAATAAATAAATAACTAAGTACGTATAGAAACCAGTGAAAACCGGCCTAGAGCCATCTAGAAGGCTTTCAAAACCGGCATCTGTTGAGGCAACAAACAGATTTAAATGGCCGGCTCATGTTCACTCGTATCGATCGATTCTATGAGAAATAACGACTGACTGACGCAATAAGAGGCAAATAGGGTGTCCCCAACACGAGCCCGAAGGGAGAGATGTCATCGCCTAGTTGGGCGAAGGCTTAAGCATTTCTTTTATTTTCTATTCGGTTAATTTATTTTTCTTATTTTTGAACATTATTATTCTTTTTAAAACCAGTTCAAACATTTGAAAGAAAAATTGGAATACCAAAAAATGTCGTTCAAATATTGTTTATGATTTTAAAAATGTTCTGGAATTTCAAAAAATGATCATGTTTTTTATTTTTTTGTTCCCAAATTTAAGAAATGTTTGGGTTTCAAAAAAGTTCATAAATTTTTAGAAAGTATTTGGTTTGTCATATATGTTCAAAATTTTCATTAATTATTCAGAATTTGTTAAAATTTTCAAAAAAAGTGTTCCACTTTGTAAAAGTTTCATGCACAATTTGTTCAGTTGATGGATAATAACAGAAATTACAAATAGGAGAAGTATCCAAATTAGGAAAAACTAAATGCTCACGCACGCATCCCAACTGGTGGTTTTTTTTGGACTATGGATAAATGATCTCAATTTCTTGCAGCAGTCTGGCGCCGACATATCAAGCATCTACTCCCTCCATTCGGAATTACTTGTCACAAAAATGGATGTATCTACAACTAAAATACATCTAGATACATTCATTTCTTGGATGAGTAATTCCGAACGGAGGGAGTATGTCATTTTTGAATGACTTTCGACGCAGTTTGCACGTTGCGACATGTCCAACCATTTACCGGTCCCTTCTCACCGAGAAAACTCCAGAAAATACAAAGCTTGTCAAAAATCCTAACAACTTGACAAAATTTCTTGAATTGTTCATAGAACCCGATGAAAGAAATTGGGTCCATTCACAGGATGTCAAAAAACAACGTGCTTTCAGACGTATCCTTCTGTTCTCTACCCCGAATACCCTCCATTGAACATGGTCTATTTTTAGACATGCTTGAAATGACCTCAACTTTTACAAGAAGGTGGGCATGCCCATGGTAGGTATTCATGCCTGGTTTGAACGACTTTCAACACCGTGTGCAAGTTGTGACACATCCTACCATTTATTGGTCTTTTTTAACCGATAAAACTCCAAAAAATGCAAAACTTATTGATAACTCAAACAACTTGGCATGGTGCATTGAATTGGTCATACCAGGCCATGGAAAAAATTGGGACATTTAAGGGATGTCGAGAAACTAGGTGCTCCCAAACAAATCCTTGCCTGCCTGAACACTCTCCGTTGAACATGGTGTTATTTTCGAAATCTTAGCACTGACTCCAACTTTTGCAAGCACGTGGGCATGCACATGTTAGACATACATGTCTGGTTTGAATAATTTTCGACACCAGACATGCCCGGTGATTTATCGGCCTTTTTTTCACCTGAAAAACTCCAAAAAATACAAAACTTGTAAAAAACGAAACTACTTGGCATGGTGCCTTATATTGGTCATGCAACGATATGGAAAAATGTGGCCATTTGACGGATATTGGAAAATAACGTGTCTTGAACGGAGCCTTCTGGTGTATCTGATCACCCTACGTTGAACATGGTGCTTTTAGACATCATTGAAATGACCCTAACTTTTGTAACCAGATGGTCATCTCATGGCAGGCATCCATGCCAGGTTTGAACGAATTCCGACACATTAAGCAAGTGCCACATGTCATGTCATTTATCGGCCTTTTTTCACTGAGAAAACTACAGAAAATGTAAAACTTGTCAAAAGCCCAAACAATTTGGCGTGATGCCTTGAATTGGTCATAAAAATCCATGAAAAAATATTGGGGCCATTACAAGATAAACAATGTGCTTTCAGAAGGAGTCTTCTGACCTACCCCGACACCCTTCATTAAATATGTTCTACTTTTGGACATCCACAACTTTCGCAAGTAGGTGGGCATTCTCATGTTAGGCATCCATGTCAAGTTTGAACGATTTCTGACACCGTATGCAAGTTTCATAGTTAGATACTGAAGCCTATCAGATCTTGTCGCTAGCGACGAGCAGTCAGTAGCGAGACCTACACCGTTTAACCCACCGCACTACCATTCTATTTTCGGTGATTTTCCCTGATTTCCCGTGTGACCTAAGAGCCAACCTAGTCTGGCGGCCTCCTGTGCGTGGTGCCGTCTTATTGATGCTACCACCCGAAAGTGCGGAATTTCCTATTTGCCGCACGTCACGGCAAATAGTCAGACAACCGCATACACAACCGTAGGATGGGCCGACCCATATGAGCGTTCGAGCACCGGTATTTCCTTCACTCTTTTAGAAAATGTTTAGAATTTCAAAATTTGTTCGTGTTTCCATAAAAGATTAGCGTTTCAAAATTTTCTCATGTGAACAATTTTTTTTTTAAAAAAAATCATAATTTCTATTTCCCTATTTTTCATAAATGAGTTCAGAATTTTAAAATGCACTCTAGTTTTTCAAATATTATTCGTGTTTTCAAAAATATCTTCTCTTATTAAATATTGTTCACAGATTAAGAAAATGTTCGTATATTAAAAAAAGTTCATAGATTTCAGAAAAGGTTCGTCTTCTCAATTCTTTTTGTAATTTTGGAAAATGTTTCTGTTTTTAAAAATTGTTCACATAACCTACAAAATATTTGGTATTTAAAAAATATTCAAAACATTTCGTGAAATGTGGAATTCTGTAAACGTTGTTTCAAAACAAAAAACGCCGCTTCTGAATGTATACATAAAATACCTGCGCTGCCTTCGTAGCACATGGAGCTGGCCGATCGAGTGGCTAGCAGCTCCAATTAACTACAGTATGGTCGCGAGTTTGAATCCACTCGCAGCCCGTCCCATTTTTCGTTAATTCGTTACTTTTGCGCCTCCTTGTATTGGTTCATGTTGGTGGGCCGGCCCAGTTGCGGGTCCTCTACTATGTATGGCGTATACACATACATAAGTGGGTATGAACTGTGAAATGTCCCTATTACCCCTTATACGTTTTGTAAAGGGGGTTGTATTGAAGCGGGACTCAAAAAAAAAAGGAACTGCACTGTCTTGTATGTAAGTGGAAGATGGTATCCTTGTTGCTGCCACTGTGTTCAATACTCCGTACGAGGTAAGAAGTTTTAAATAGTGGCCGAAGCGTTAACGCGCTAATTGGCATATCATGATGCCCCTCCAAACACTTTAGTGCCGAGATAGCGTGCTATTTAGAACTGTAATATTAACACACACGAAGCCAAATCCTAAGAACCAAAGTTATATGTCGTCTTATTAATAATCACCACCAAACTTGACTAGCAGCAGACTAGTTTCATATCAAGATCCAGAGTTTGGACGCAACTCCAGCCTTGACTTTCTGTTGCTTGACATGCCCGCGAAGGGAGGTTTCTATCAAAAAAAAAAATAGTTCAACATTTGCAAGTGAGCAACATATGACCCTTAAGTTTGAATCGGTACAGAACTAAATCAAATGAAGATTAGTTTTAGTTCTTATTATCAATAGGTCAAGATCAACTAGAGCATGAATGTTGTACTAACCGACAACAAAATAAACAAAACAATCACAGACAAGATATTCATCTAAACTCGCATTCGTGCTCCGAACTAGCAACAAACAAGACGAACACATGAACACGCATGTACCTAAATAACTTGAAGCTCTGAATGACCGCCTAACTGACATATCAACAAGGTGCAAACTATTGTGGAACATCCAAATATGAATACTAATCCAGTTTACAGAGTTGTAAAGTTAAATCGAACTGATATGTCCAGCAGAGCATATATGTCACACGAGTAATGCAAGTAGTGTCCAGCAGAGCATATACAAAGTACTATATCACAGAGCTGCTAGCTAGCTGGTCTAGTATGTAGTGCTGACGTGCAATCTATATCGAGCTAGAAGAAATCAGGGCCGAAACAAAAGTAAACGTCATAAAACTAATAAGTGATTTTCAGCTGTTCACAATTTCAGCGAGTAAAACATAGTAAGTACAAGTGTAAATCGGGTGCGACACAAACACGTACATGCATGGATTATTACTAGGAAATCATCTGATCCATGTCCAGATGGTGCGTCTAGCGTCGTCTGAAGACGTGCGGTGGTGTGTTTTCGTTGGAGCACACGGGGTAGGATTGGTGCTGGTCTTCGGTGGATCTGCTTGGATCCAGTCTTCGGTCGTATGTCTACACGTTTGATCCTTCCAACTTATGCTTCTCTTCGTTGGCGACGATTGTTCTTTGTGTTGGTCCGATTTAAGGTACATTGTTGAAGCTGCCCTTATCTCCTTGAACCATATGGCAACATAAATATAATCAGACAAAAGTCTATAAATCATCTTGGATGCAATCAATCATGCCGCGAGAGAGATAGTAATGGGACAAACAAGAAGAGAAGCGTAAATTATGGAGGAGGGAGAGGCAATGATGACTGCACGCCTATAGCTCGCTCCACGGAACTGACTGTAATTTTTGTTAGTTCTGATGTTCTTTATACTGTCATGATAAATAATGAATAAATTAAAAAAAAATTTAAGTTGACATGCATGCACTGATTATAGGTAGATTGGACAGGAGAAACACCAGTCCACAAGGACGAGGAGTATCTAAGCTCGAGCACAAAGAGCTCAAATGAACAGTAAAATCGAAAAAATAAAAAATATCTTATTTTTCTTTAAACTTTGACAAATGTTCTAAGTGCTTACGATTTTTCATAATGAAATCACATTCTGGAAGGCATAACAAAAAAAAAAGGCAAAATCGATGCTTCGAAAATGCTACCAAGCTGTCAAGACAGCCCAGCCCTACCAAAAACATAGGAAAAGTTGAAGTGCATGCATGGACGGGGAAACTTCATTTTTGGTACGCTCCGAAATTGGTTCAAAGAATCTTTTTTGAGGAAGCAGCTGGTTCAAAGAATCTGATCTTGCATTGCCATGCCACTTGTGCTGACGCCCCCATGTGGCCATGGCTCATCACGTCTTCTCATCGTGTAGGATTCAACCTTGACCCTACCCACTCCATCACCATCCTAGAGACCCTACTCTCTGTCCCACTGTCTCTCTTTCGCATGATTGCTTGCACCCAAGAGGGTTTATGTGGTCATATTTACATTGACATATGGATAAAAGAGATGAACGCACCGGCAGTTACAGAACTCTCTCTCTCACACACACACACTTACTTTCAAAAAAATTTGGAGCATAGATGCTAGAGGCGTCCGGCTTTAAATTAATAAAGCCACCAGGCAGCATCCACACAAACTTAAGTCTTACAAACCAAATAAAACAGTCCTCGAGCCGTCGGCTTGAGATAAAGCTACGAAGGGACAGACATTACGTCTAGATCACAAAAGCGGAGCCTCAAGAAGATAGATAGCTTAAAGTAAGAATCTCATGGTCACGCGGTCGTCCCGTCTTGTTGAGCTTCACCATGGTCGTCTTGATCAGCTCCATAGTCTCCTTCATGAGTTCCTCGTCACGCTTCTTCCCCAACGGCGCCCATACCTGAAGGAAGATGTGACATTTGCAGATGATATCAGCAGGGTGGGCCGGGAACTTGTGCTCAATCGTAATTTTGTTCCGGACCGACCAAAGGGACCACATCAGCGCCCCAACGCATCGCCAAACTATCCTGGCATTGACCCCACGTTGCGCCGATAAGATAGTAAGTAAATCGTGGCTAGACTGTGGATTCCAATTTTGTTTGAAAGCGTCTCTAACCGCACTCCACGCAAATCTAGCGAGCACACATCCAAAGAACACGTGGTTTTCGTTTTCCCCTAAACCGCAAGTGGTGCATGTTCTATCCGCCGGCCCATTGCGTTTGGCCACATTATCGGAGGTTGGTAAGCGGTTGCGAAACATTTGCCACAAGAAGATCTTGATTTTGAGAGGTATACCGGCCTTCCATAGCCCCCTAGCAATGTCTAGCGTAGTACCCTTGGAAAGCTTGTCGTATAGGGACTTGACCGTAAACTTCTTGGAGGAGGTCAACTTCCACATAATCTTATCCGCCCCATTACTACGGGTCATTCCACCCAAGTCAGCCGCCAACGAGTCCCAGCTGGCGGCCTCCGTCGTGTCTAGTGTCCTAATAAAGGAGATAGCAGGCGGATGGACGCGTAGCGCATCGGCCACCATAATGTTGGTGTCCGTTGCCAGTTGGTACAGTTCCGGGTGGGAGTGCCACAACGGTCCCTAACCCCACCAATGGTCGAGCCACAAACGTGCGGACTTGCCATCGTTCACACGGAATTGTGCACCCACTGTGAAAGCCGGCCGCACCGCTTGGACCCCATTCCAAAAGGCCGAACCGTTGCTCTTTGCCTTGAACAAATTCCCATTCGGGAAATATTTAGCCCGAAGGATGTCAGCCCAAAGTCCCGACTCATTTTGGGCCAGACGCCACCACCACTTAGTAAGCAGGGCCACGTTCATGAGTTTAGAGTTCATAACTCCCAGGCCGCCGAATTTTTTTGGCCTACAAACCGTTGCCCATTTCACTAAGTGACATTTGCGCTTGGGCCCAGCTCCTTCCCAAAAGAACCGAGAGCGCGGTGTGTTGAATCTGGCATGAACCCCATCCGCTAGTAAGAACATTCCCACCGTGAAAAGTGGGAGGGAGGATAAGCTCGAGTTAGTGAGGATAAGCCGTGCCACCGAGGACATAAACCTGCCCCTCCAAGGGCTCACCCGGTTTGCGACTTTCCTATATAGAGGTTCCCATTCTGCAATGGAAAGTTTCTTGGTCGAGATCGGGAGGCCAAGGTACTTAATCGGGAAGCTCCCCAGCCTGCAATTAAGTATGTTAGCAATCCGAGCACTTTCAGGATCATCCACCCCGATGGTGATCACTTCGCTCTTCAAAAAGTTGATCTTAAGCCCCGATAATATCTCGAAAGCGAGCAACAGTAGCTTGATGGTAGCGATGTTGTGTTCGTCGGGCTCGAACAAGAGCATCGTATCATCTGCGTACGGCAGGTGCGTAACCCCACCAGGGATGAGGTGGGGCACTAGCCCTTTAATGTGACCCGCTACTCGCGCTTTGTTAATCATGGCCGCCAAGGCATCAGCAAAAAAGTTAAAAATGAGAGGCGAGCTTGGGTCTCCTTGACGGAGACCCCGTTTGATACGGAAAAACTTGCCCACTACACACGAGGTGCATGATGCGGTGCACAAAACCTGCCTCAAATCCCTTTTTGAGGAAGACCTCTCGCACAAACTCCCAGTTCACGCGATCATAGGCTTTCTCGAAATCTAATTTAAGGAGCGCGCCCTCGGCCCTAGTGCTTTTTAACTCGTGAACGATGTCTGGTAACGAAATTGGGCCCTCAAGAATATATCGACGTTTAAGAAAGCCTGTCTGACTAGAACTAATGACTCGATGAGCGACCGGAGCTAAACGCGAAGCGTAAGCTTTCGCACAAATTTTGAAAGGGACATTAATCAGGGTGATGGGTCTAAAAAGCTTAATGTTATCCACCCCTTTCACCTTAGGAATAAGGCTAATGGCACCATAATTCAGGCGAGAAAGGTCGACCGTACCCAGCGCAAAGCCGTTGACAATATCATAGAACAGATGCTTAAGGCAGGGCCAAAACTTCTTGAAGAACTCGATAGGCCACCCGTCCGGTCCGGGCGCCGTGTTCATTTTAATGCCATGTAGGGCCTGATCTATTTCTTCGGGCAGAAGAGACAGAGCAAGACTGCCGTTCTCCTCCGGAGATACATGCTCCGCGTGATCCCACAGATCATCGCGCAAGCAAAGAGGTTTTTCGTCGGCCGTCCCCAAAAGGCCTATGAAAAACTCATAAATATGAGCCATGATTTGTTCCTGCGTCAACAGGAGCCCGTGATCGGATTGCAGACGTAGCATGGAGCACTTCCGTTTCCGCCCGTTCGCATAAGCGTGGAAATATCCGGTGTTTGCGTCTCCTTTCGTGACCCATTTGACTCCGCCCCTACGTCGCGAGTACTCCTTCGCACGCAAAATCGTCGTGACTTGTTTTTCCAAAGCGTACCTATGGGCCCACTCGTCCTCCGAGAAAGGGCGGCGATCTTCTTCCGCATCTAACAGCGCAATTGCCTCTACAATACGCGCGCGAGCCTTCTTGGATTCGCTACCGTGGTTAGCGCCCCACCCGCGCAGGAAGGCACGTAACTTGTGTGCAGCCGCGTTCCAGCACTCCGCTGGTCCACGTTGGGGCCCCAATTGGGCACAGATCGATCCCCATCGATCTACCACCATCTGGGCGAAACCCTCCGCTTCGAACCACTCCATTTCGAAGTAGAACCTAGGACTACGACGGATGAGATCCTCCCCTGAGGAAAAAAATTAGCGGGACATGGTCTGATCCAATGCGCGTCTCAGCCACGAGAGAGCACATGGGAAACAACACCTCCCATTCGGGCGTAAAAAAGACCCGATCCAACACAATACAAACCGGTTGAGTTTGTTTGTTAGTCCATGTATATCTGGCCCCGGTCCGCGCCGCTTCGCGCAATGCTGCTGCCGCAATGGCGTTATTGAATAAGGACACCCTAGTCCAATCAAGATTAGCATTATTCTTGTCCGCCCCCTAGCGAATCAAGTTAAGATCACCACCAACAACCACAGGGAGGTTGTTACCCCATTTGGCCCCAACCAGGTTTGTCAGTTTAAGAAGGAACGCAGGTGATATGGAGGGATCAGCTGGTCCATAGACACACACGACAACCCATGACAAACCAGATACACGATGTTTAATAGTAGCGGACAGAAGGAAAAAACCCACATCCCATTGCAAAACATCACATACATCCCGATTACAACCCATCAAAATGCCACCAGAATACCCCATAGAGGGAACCCAATGCCAATCAAAACGCTGAAGGGGGTCGTACGCGAGCAGTTCTCTGAAAGTAAAGTCCGATTTAATCGTTGAAGCGCAACTGCGGATATTCCAGAACATGTACCTCATCTAAATAATTCTATTACGTAGGTGCACACCCCGAGAGGTCACCGCCTTCGCCATTCTCTTCCTAGTCGACACACGACCATTGGAAGGAAGGACACCAGCTTCCCTAGCTTGTGTCGCTTCGTCGGGCACACCCTCATCACTAGCCCCTACTGGTACGATGGCTAACGCATTGCTATCAGCGCAGCGAGCAGCCGCAGCAGCCAGCGCTGCTTGCGCCTCTTCCCTAGCACGAACGAGAGGGATAATATCGCTCTGAGTACCACTAATCGCCACTCTGCAGTTATCGAGAATGCTCGCCAGGTGATCGTCCGAGAAAGCGTTTAGAATACGGTAAGAGGGCAAGGAGTTACCTGAGGAGTCCATGTTCTTGTCAGCGATGCGGAGCTTGGCGCTCTCCATGGATGATAGATCACCCAGCTTGGCCTTGGCCCGCACACTAGGCGCTCTCTGGACCACTGGAGTCACCTTGGAGCGCCTGGCCTTGCTGCACGCCCCAGTCGCCCCCAGCGCCGCCCCCCAGATCTCCTCCAAGGTCAGACGTAGCCACCGCCGCCACGGTCAACGCCTGCTTGTTAGCCGGCTTCCTCCCCGCCGTCTTCTTGGGTTGCCGCCCGACACTGTTGGAACCACGACGCGAAGCAGGCGTCAGGTCGGCATCCATGTTCACCATGCAGCCAGCGTCCGCCCCCACGGCCGCTGGAGAAGAGTTAGGGAGAGATGCCCCCTCCTGGATCGGGACCGAGAGATTGGAACCATATTCATTGAAGGACAGCTCCAGAGAGCGAGCGAGCGGAGGCACACTCACCACCGTGTCCTAAGTCGCCACCCCAATGGCTCCAGCACTATCTGATAGAGCTCCCAAATTGTCCCAAGTTTCCGTGTCAATGGATGTGTCCTGGATGCTGTGGTCTTGTTCTTCCACCATGTCGAGCATCTTGGCGTCCTGGTTCGTCGCAGCACTTGGGGCGCCCTCGCCCCCTTGCTGGCCCTTGCCTGGTTCGGCCCTGCCCTACTTGGAGTTGCCCGGAGGACGCGCATCCTTTGACGGATCAGCATCCTTGGGGGGGGGGGGATTGGAGGGGCCAGCGCCGTGCAGTGCCCGCTCACCACCCCGTTTGGGCAGGGTCTCACGTTCAACCTTGATCTGGTAACCCTCGTGGTTGAACCAAACCTCGATGACTCCACTAAGCTTGTCAGGGGCTTTGCATGCAAGCTTCATCCGAAAAGGTCCCATCCTGATCAGAGACAGCTCGTCGACCACGATCGGCCGGCCCAGCATCCGTAACCCTTCCTTGATGCGGTCCTCACGCCGATGCTTCTTTGGGATACCATAGAGCCGAACCCATGTCTCAGGCATCACCATCGGCTGGATCTCCTCATGCAGTATGTCGCGCACACGCAGAGTGATGCCATTGATAGACAGAAACATCTTCCCACTCGATTTCGCCATGTGTAACAGATCGGCCGACGGAAAGACCACCACGAAATCATCATCTCCCACTTGAGTGACCTCCCAATCCCAATCGCACGTCACCATGTGCTTCAGCTCTTGCTTGAGGATGCGGAGGTTCAGCTTCCCCGGCTCCGCGGAGAGGATGGCCGCGTTCTTGATGCGGGCATCGATGGGGGCTTCGGCCTCATCTTCGTCTTCAAACTTGAGGCAGAAAAAACCCTCCCCCGAGATAGCACTGCCCATGATTTGAAGCTGCAATTGACGGCCCCTCGTCGGGCAATGGGCGGACGCATGCCCTTCTTCCTTGTAGAGAACACGGAGGGGTAGGAACTTGCATTTAGATTGATAAGGCGCCCGCACTTGAAGCACTCCACGTCCGGTGCCTCCTCCACCGGAATGGGCTCCTCCGCCGTTCCCTTTGACGAAGAGGGCAACACCATCGCCAGTGGATCTGCGGGCGCACGTAGCTTCTTGGCCATCGGATCCCCATGGCCCCCACCAGGGTATGGATGCGCCTCATGCTTCCTCTCAAGCTCGCGCCTACGCAGGAGGACCTTCTTCTTCTTCTTGCGCTCTTGCTGTTGGATCCACCACGGGGGAGGAGGACCCCAACCCCCTCGCACCCGCCTTGGTCGCGAGCACCACCGCGCTCGTCTCTGGCCTCGCGCCCACCTGAGCGCTCGCGCATCTTGCGTTTCGCCTTGTCACGCAGCTCGCGCTCCCTGCTTCTCTCCGCCTCCGGATCAGAGAGCTCCATCTGCCGCTTGTCAGCGCGCCGGTCGCCCATCACCACCGCCGCGAAGAATTTGAGGAGGAGGGGAGGGGAAGGGAAGATCTAAATGGGAATCCAGGCAACCCCTCTGCATCCATTTATAGCCAGCGGTCGGCCGTGGGTCAGGCCGTGGCTCTTTGGGCCGAGGAGGCGCGAGAGGCCGCGAGTCCAGGTCCGTCTCCTGACCCTGCCCCACCGGCAGACCAGGAACCGATCCAGACAAGCCGACTGGCCCAGGTCCCTCACCCATGGACAGCCCCGCACCCATGGTCGGCCCAGGCCTGTCATCTCCGACCGGCCCATCCGGCCCAACCCTAGGGCCCAGAGCGGTGTGCCTCTCCTCCCGACCGCACGACGCCTCTGCCGCCGTCACCGAGGCAGGAGGAGCCAGCAGGCACGGCCAGTCCTCCATGGACTGTGCTGGCCTGCCCTCCAACAAGCACGCCGCGGTCTTGGACCTGATTAGCCGTGCCGCCCCCGACGCAGCTCCCGCTCCCAAGCCCGCACGCATCGACGGCGACGGCTGCCAGATGCGCGATGCCATGGCTCTGGAGCAGCGACCGCTCGGCGCGAAACGCCTCCCGCGCCCTGAGCCCGCCTCTCTCTCCGACGCCGCGAAGGCCACGAAATCTCCGATCGACGGCCCGTTCGGCACCGCGCGCAACCAGCGCTCCTCCACCGATTCGTCGCCCCCGTCCTCATCTTCCGAGTCCTCCGCCGCCAACGCCCAGAAGCGGTTGTGGCAGGCACCAAACCCCGCCGGCAGCGAGCCAGCGCGTCCCTCCGCGCCGCTCTCCTAGGAAGAGACCGCGCCGTGACGGACCACTAACCAATCAGCCATCACCGCCGTGGCCGGCCCCCGCGCCGATGCAGGCGCGCAGTCGCCCGCACAGTCGCCCACCCGAACACCTAACGGCTCGCACATTTCAAAATCCCCTCTTCCTGCTCCGCCGCTTGCATCCCTAGCGGCACGCGTGTGCTCGTAGACTGGCCCACATACTTTCAAAATGTGAAGAACCGGTCACATCACTCAGTTTTATGAGGTCATCTCAATTTTAAATTTTAGTTGAACGGGCGAAATATCGTCTAGTTTATATAAATATATCAAACTTTGATCACGTTTGCATGAAAAGTTTCCGTTTGATTCAAGCTTTGTTTGAATGCGTGCATACGTTTTGGGCATGCAGTTGGATGGCCGGCTCCCATATTCATGTCAGCAGACACGTCCAGATGCCTTCACGGACGGACAATGAGTCTGTTTTGCGGCACCTCGTTGGAGATGCCCTGAGCAAAATAGTTCACTATGCCGTTCACCAGCTGTAAATGATTCACTTCACCTCCGAAATGGCTGGCGGCGGCGTTGGAGTCGCAATGCATTGTCCGCCCGAAGACGTGATGTTGAAGTAACAAGGGAAATGATTGACGGCCCCTCAATTCTTCAACGACAAGTGTTGACCAAGCCGAACATACTGCAATTCGATTGATCTCTTTCCTCCTCCACAAGAAAAGCCTCTTCTTCCCACGTCGGCGCCGCCACCGGTCCGCCCCATCTCCGATGGCCTCTGGGCCATGGAGGTAAGCAGGATCTCCCCCCCCCCCCCCCACACACGCCGGCAGGAGGGACTCCGTTCTCGTTCGTTTGAGATTCAACGTCTTGGTTGGGGCTGTGTGGCGGCGACGATGTCCCTTAGTAGGAATAATAGCTCCCACCACTAGTGCAGAACCGGACTTTAGTGTTGGTTCATAACGGCCTTTAGTGCCGGTTCGGCAACCGGCACTAAAGAGTGAGGACTAAAGCCCCCCCCCCCCCCTTTAGTACCGGTTCCTCACGAACCGGCGCTAAAGTACCACCACGTGGCACGGGCCAGGCCCGGGTGCTGGTAGACCATTAGTACCGGTTGGTAACACCAAACGGTACTAAATGTTTGGGGGGGGGGGGTTTGGTTTTATTTTCCATTAATTTTGTGTTTTCCATTTAATTCTTTTTTGTTTGCTAGTATTTTACGATACTACAAATTGTCCACGTTATGCATATATATAAATAGATTTTCTCGTACGTAGAACCACATATATATATATATAAATATAAATATATCATCGAATGTCTCAGAACCAACACCATTAATTATTCACACATACACATGTATATACATATACAGTTTCTCCTACATGTTGCCTTGGTGCCTTCGGAGCACGATGACAAGTGGTTCATGGGGGCGGTAGCGGGTAATAGTATTCTCCTTTGGGATCTATGACCTGGTCGAGCAAAAATCCCGCTATTTCCTCTTGAAGTGCTAGTATGCGCTCCGCTGGTAGGAGCTGCTCCCGCACCTCTTTGAATTGTTAAGAAGGAGATCAATATGCATGTGTATTAGTTGTGTGACTAGATATCGATAATGATGTGAATAGTGTTTTGACAAACATACCCAGTCCTGTCTTTGAGATTTGCTCCTTTCGGACGCCATCATGCGAATGTTCTCGCAAACGTAGAATGCACACAGATCATTCCCCGACGCCTGCTTCAGGGCCTTTACGAGAATGGAATTGAATCAGATAATGATTATTCAAGCATGATAATTAATCAATAGTATTGAAACAAGAATTAAAGAGATGCTAGGTAGCTAGTACTACTTAATTAATTACCTTTGGTCGATACCAAAACAACTTTTTTGCCCATTTGCCTGGAGTCACCTTGATGAACTTTGCCCAAGTCCTGCCTGCCGACAAAGAAAATTAATAAAAGGGTTATTAAATAGTTCATATTAGGAAATGACGAACTAAATAGGCCGAAATATAGTTAATAATGATTGGAATTACCTGTTGACTATCCCCTTCACGATGGTGTAGTCCTTTTCTTCTTTCAATAGCGAGTCCAGTACTTCAACTGTTCCTTTGTCAACTTTAATGTCTAACATGATCCAGTGAAAACTGCATACTCACACGTTTGCATGTCTTAATTAAGAGAGCATGTGTATAACACTAATCAACTACCATAAACCCTATACACTTAATTATTAACATCTAGCTAGCTAGTAAGCAAAAACAGAATTTGTAGTAGAAGACAGTGTGACTCACAGGAAGTTGTAAGGAACTAGTATATCTTCACTGGTATTGAGGCGCTTGAAGAACTCCAGCATGCTTTCCTCTAAACTATCTCGACAAGTTCAAAGATTCCATGTGTACTCATTAATGGTATTTGGGTCAATGAACCCAATGCCATAGCGTCCAGATTGTTTCATTTCATACATCTTCATCCTGCATATAATACCACACAAAAGAATATTAGTAAGGATAATTACATGTAATGATTGATCAAAAATTACAGAAAGAAATCACTTACAGACAATAGCAACCGACGATAGATTTGTCGAGTGCGTCTTGATTGTATAACTGAAATAGTTCTAAATACTCAACGGACAGAGCTTTCTCATGGAAGTAATGCTCCTCCTTGACATTCACCATGAGGGACTCTCGATTGGAAATCTTGGTAATGTTCATGTACGATTGATGCAATTCATACATTCTCGTTGGGAGGTTCTTGACCTTGTCTGGCTCGACCAAAGGTTGACCCCGGACATATTTCCGTTTTATTTCCTCCTCTCTAAGAGGAGACATGGGCTCAATTTCGAGGAGTTGTCCAACAGCGATCTTGAGCATTTCAGCCTGCATTATATGCTCCTCCGTTATTAGCACATCGCCCAGCTATGGAACATTAATGGTTTGACCACAATAATATTGGGCGCGCGGCCTCCTCTCATGTGTTGTTGGCACAACAAGCGGGGGGGTCGATTGCGCCGCCTGTTCTCCCAGCAGGGGAACAGTTTTCCCGCATTTTTTGCCCGCTGCTTGTTAGCTCAAGCTCGAGCTCGCTTCCTTCTGTAGTCATGCTCGATGTGACTTCCTGATTTGGCGCTCATAGTCTGAGTTAACAGGATTGGGAGCTGGTGCTCTAGCCATACGGATGAAGTGGTCAATCTTTTCCTCAGGCACTTTCTCCCTTGGTGGCGGTGCCGGTTTCGGTGCAAAATGGGCGTCCACTTGGGCCTGCACTATGGCTGTGTTTTGCTCCTCGGTCATGTCGTAAGGCCTCTGAGGAAGAGAAGCGAGGCTTGGAACATATTTATATCGCTTGTCTCCGCCTGTAGTTCCTGAACTACCTCGACTCGTACCGCTACGCACCATAGCTGCGGCGTGTCTCTTCTGCGATTGCTAAGACGGCGGAGACGGTTGACGTGGCTGAGTTGGAGCAGGAGGAGTGGCCTGACGCTGTGCCGGACTTGAAGCAGGAGGTTTGGCCTGACACGTGTCGGACTTGAAACCGGAGGAGTGGCCTGACGCTGTGCCAGACTTGAAGCAGGAGTCTGCTCACGCGTTCGGGGACTTGGAGGAGGTGGCGGACTTCGAGGAGGAGTCAGCTCACGCGTTCGTGGACTTGGAGGAGCGGGAGTCTGCTGACTCGGTGGCGGACTTCGAGGAGGAGTCGGCAGACGACGCGGTGTCGGTGGACTTTGAAAGATGATGCAATCCTTTCTCCATAGGATGATACGATGTATGGCCTCTCCCAGTGTGCGCTCGTCTTCACTTCCAGGAATGTCAAGCTGTAGCCTCGAATATGGGTCCACCACTTCATCAACCAAGACACGAGCATAGACCTCTGGAATCGGGGTGCAATGGAAGGTTGCTTCGGGGGTAATTGTAAAAGCAACGCCGTCTGCCACCTTCATCGATATGTTCTTCATTTTGGAGTGTAGCTCACAGTTAGTGTTCTCTATGATGTCATCCACAGGGTATGTATCTAGCAGTGTGTCACCCGGGGCAGAACCAACGCTGCTTCTCGGAATGGATGGGACGGTGCTATCCAATGCTGGACGATCATCCGCTTGCTGTTGCTGCTGTTGAGACCCCCTTTCCTGGCTAAGTGAGTCGATCTGCTGCTGGAATTTGAGTGCCAAGTCCGCGTGCCTTGCTTCTAGGCCTTGAAGGCGTTCTGCGTCCTGCTTCCTCTGCTCCTCCTCCAGCTTCCTCCTCTTCTCCTCCTCCATCTTCTTTCTTGCACGGGACCTGTAGTCCTTGTTCCATTCCTAAAAGCCCTCATACCAGGGAATAACGCCCTTGCCTCGTGTTCTTCCCGGGTGTTCAGGATTTTCCATGGCGCGCGTAAGCTCGTCGTTCTCTCTGTTGGGCGTGAACACCCCCGTTCGAGCTTCTTCTATTGCGTCAAGTATCTTTTGTTCGGCTCCTTTTAGACTTGCCTTTTGCGAAACCAGGCCTGTCTTCAGGTCCAACGCCCCCCATGCGCATAGAACCAAGTTCTGCACCTGGGGGGCCAGCTCCTAGTAACCGGAGTGACCCCTACATCCTCCATCTCTTGCTCAGACATATCCCACTTAGGCATTCCCACCGCGTAGCCACCTAGACCCAGCCTATGGAACTGCGTCTTTTTTGCGGCATTAGCCTTGTTTTTTATCGACCGTTCCTCAGATAATTCTAATTCCTTGAATTTCATGAAATCAGCCCAGTTTTCTCTTTGCTTCTCCAGTGTTCCCGTGAATTCTGGAGTCTTCCTTTCTGCAGCGAGGTAGTTGGCCCATAGAGTTTTCTTGTGGGTGTTGAATGCAATTGCCATCTTCTTAAGAGCAGCGCCCTTGAGTTTCTCCACATCTACTTCAGTGAAATAATCTGGTAGGGTGAAATGTTCAATCAGAGATTCCCAAAGGGCTTTTTTTGCTCTGTCGTCGACCCAAGTAACACCTGGACGTTTAGTTTTTGGCTCTTTCCGTTCTTGAATGGAGATCGGGAGTTGGTCCTTCACAAGAACTCCGCACTGACGACTCCACTTGTTCGCAATGTTCTTAGGCGTGAGGGGTTCGCCAATAGGTTTGGTGGATTCGATGTTGTACTTTACACCCTCCTTCAACTTTCTGCCCGGGCCTCGCTTTGTCCTGCTGTCTGTAGAAGCAGATTTGCTCAATCCGGAGGGCTGAAAGAAGAAAGATCGATTCGTTAATATATCTTGAAATAAAAAAAACATGTGATGATCACCATGATGCCTGCTTATATAAATATACCTTGCCGGTAGTCTTTGTTATTTGAAGATCAGCATTGTCTGTGTCATCATAAACATTGTCTGTGTCATCATAATCATAATCATAGTTCATGACTTCATCAGCTCGGTCGTCGAGATCGAATATCTTTTCATCACCCTCTCCGGTATTGTTCAGATATTGGGAGCCGTCATCTGCTTCATTCAGATCATCTAGCCTGTGAGGGTTGCGTATGATGTCGAACAATTCCTCTTCTCTCTCTCTGCCGGTATTGTCCGCCATAGCTTTTACTTAACTAATACAAAAGAAATATAAAACAATTTAGTATTCAAATTACAATGCATGGATGCAATCAATAAGGAAAAACTGAATCATATATATAGTACATAATATATGCATCGTCTCGATTAATATATAATCTCGAATACATCATCATCTCGAATAATATATATAATCTCGAATACATCATCTCGAATATTATATATCGAATACATCACTGGCTAGGTACCTAATAAAGATCGAGTACTACAGAAGAATCTATGCCACTCGCGGTTCCTGGGGTGCGGGCGGTTGACACCCAAAGAGAAGGATCCATCACAGGATCATATCTCCGGTCATCTGCCCAAAGAACCTGCCAAGTATTGCAGAACCTGACGTCCATAGCAGCCATGTAGCGATGGCCGTGCTCGTCCTCCTCCCTTACACGGTGACGCACCACCTCCGGCGGCGTCGGCTCCCTCTGCACTGAATGTGGCCCACGCGAACGCCACCAAAGGAGATCAGGGTCGACGACGGGACCCGAGGCCGGGTTCCTCACCAAGCGGCGCGCCCCTCGAGGTAGCACCTCCCAGTGCTAGCCCAGCGGAGCCCAGTCCCGGACATGGGTCCTCTGAAGCAGGACGTCGTCGCGAACGGGTCGACGGCGAGGATGCGGGCCGGGCATATTGTCGAGAACAAAAACTATATGCTCGCAAAAAGTAACTTTTTTTAAATGATTGGATTGTCATAACTAAAATTCTATATATATGCAAATTCTAACAATTTGACATTAATCTAATTCATCTAACTAAAACTAATTCTAAAATTTCTAACATTTCTGATTATATAACTAACATTTCTATAACATTTCTAATATTTATATAACTAAAAAACAGAAAAATTGCTAACATTTCTATAAATATTTCTATAACTAAAAAACAGAAAAATTTTATAACATTTCTATATAACTAACATTTCTAATATTTCTATAACTAAAAAACAGAAAAATTTCTATAACTAAAATTTATAACAAACAAACTAGTGTGTGTGTGTGTAGTGTGTGTGTGTGTGGACATGGCGGCCGGGGTGAGCTCACAGGCGAGGAGACGACAGGGCGGCGATGACGGGGCGACGTGATGGGGCGGCGACGACGGGGCGGGGCGCGGCGACGGGGCGCGGCGTAGCGACGGGGACGGGGACGACCAGGGCGGCGACGTCGACGGGGGCGGCGACGTCGACGGGGGCGGCGACGTCGACGGGGGCGGCGACGAGGGGCGGGGACGACATCGATCGGGGCAGGTGGCGCGTGTCATCGACGAAGAAAAGAAACTGAGAGAAACTGATTTTTTTTTCAAGTGTTGTATATATAGGATGGACCTTTAGTACCGGTTGGAGCCACCAACCGGTACTAAAGGTCTGTTTTGGCCAGGCCAAGCGGCGGGAAGCGCCTGACCTTTAGTACCGGATGGTGGCTCCAACCGGTACTAAAGACCCCCTCTTTAGTATCGGTTGCAGCCACCACCCGATACTAAAGGGGGTGCGCTGGCGCAGTGCGGTGCGGCAAGTTTAGTGCCACCTCGCTAGTCGAGGGGCGACCACACTGGTTTATAAGCCCCAGTGCGGTAGCTCTCTCGAGCTCCTCTCCTAAGCAGACCTACTGGGCCTACCTGTTCTGTGTTGTCCTATGGGCCTACTGGGCCTTTGCGGGCCTGCATCCTGGCCCAACAAAAGGTTGTGTTTCTAGTCGTATGCAGGCCGCTTTGGCCGAGTAGGTGGGCTTTTTTATTTTCTTAATTTTTTTGCTTTATTTATTTTTGAGTTGGTTTTTGCTATATTTAGAGTTTCTTTGTGAATATTTTTGCTTTAGGTACAAAAAATTACAAACTTTCTGTTAGTGCCGGTAGTTTTCAAATTTGAATAGTTTAAATTTTGAATTATTTGAAATTTATGTGAATCACTAGTTTGTGAATAACTTAACTTTGAAAAAAGATTTTTCAGTGATTCTTTTTTTTATGTTTAATATTAGTGTGTTTTATCATTATATGCAATTTGGTAATGCTTAGGTTATTTAAAAAATGAAATGCCTTTGTAACAGATGAGTTTTCATCCGACACCCTGATACTTCGAAAGAGATTGTCCATTTTGTACACGAAGTGCATCCAGTTTTTGCCGTAACCCTCTCTACTTTTTTGCACATGCTATGTGGGTGAAATTATGATACCATGCCAACTTTCAACCTTTTCTGAGTTCATTTGAAATGCTTTTCAATTTCAGTGTCATTTAGCTGAAATAAAATCAGTAAATGCATGAAAGAATTTGTTTGCACATAAAATTTATTCGCGTTTCAAATGCCAAAACACATAACTACCCTAACTATTACAGAGATTCCCTCCTGAGTGTGAAACACAGAAGAAAGTGATGATAGTGAAGCCGATCACATCTCAGATCTTTGCGTGTGAAACTTTTTCTTCGCGTGTGTCCCTTTGCACCGTAGCCATGGAAAATCTTCATCATTTAACTGGATGCTTGGGTCAATATTCACTGTGAATGAAGCAATTTCATCAAACTTTTCATAATCTTCTGACATGTCTGTCTTGTCATCCACTCCCACGATGTTTCTTTTCCCTGAAAGAACTATGTGGCGCTTTGGCTCGTCGTATGATCCATTCGCATCCTTATCTTTTCTTTTTCAAATACCCGTTTTCTCTTTCAACTAAATTTAACCTCTTGACAATAGGGTTGGTTGGAATTTCCGGTTCACATACCTCCTAGATAAAAATATCTATGTCAACTTGATGGGCATAATTTGTTATAAACACGAAATGCAACAACTAGTTTTAAAAGAGAATATACCACATCCGAATCATAACAAGGACGAGGGCCGACGGGGACGGATATCAAAACCATGGCACTATGTATAACAAACAGCATACGAGTAAGATAATTATACGAGTAACTATATATCCAAATCACACAAACATCAATTTGGTAATGTAAAACATTCATGAACAAAAGCCTCACCACAAGGTGGTGCCGGCGACGGGACGGTGCGGGCGATCGATGGTGGTTACGACGGAGATTTAGAAGGCACTAAGTAAACCACACCTACATATGCAAACTAAGTGTTATTTTTGACCTCAAATTGCATATAAATCAAATACTGGCACATATAATTCCTCCCAAATTACTAAACTCCCAAATTAATCACTATACAAAGCATTGCAAGAACTAATCTAGCAATGAGAGATGAAAGGACAAAGTGGCTAACCTTTGTGATCATTTGAATGGATGGGGGCCTTCAAATCTTGACAAATTTTGGGAAAAATGTGTGATAAGCTCGAGGAAGAGAGGGGAAGAACAAAGGAGGAGAGGGGAAAGAGAAAGAACAGAGCGAGCTCGGGTGGACGAAGGGTTGATATACGTCGACCTTTAGTATCGGTTCATGCCACGAACCGGTACTAAAGGTGCTGGAGGGGCCCCAGACTGACAACATCCCGCCACCACTCTCTTTAGTACCGGTTCGTGGCACGAACCGGTGCTAAAGGTTTGCCACGAACCGGTACTAATGAGAGCGGCCGGCTAGCCGTTGGAACCGGCACTAATGGACATATTAGTGCCGACTCAAAATCAAACCGGCACTAATGTGCTTCACATTTGACCCTTTTTCTACTAGTGCACATTCTATCCCCGTCCCGATTGTGCATCTAGCATCGTCGGAGGCCGTGTGCAGGTGTGTCTCCGTCGGATCTCGCGGGATTCGGTCAGTGTTGGTCTTCAGTGGATCTGTTTGGATCCGGTCTTTGTTCGTGTTTGTTTCAGTGTTTACAGATTTGATCCTTCTGATTTATGACTTTCTTTGCTGCTCTGGTGCGCTGGTTCTATGGGCCCTTAGCACGGTGATTTCCCGGCTGTCTTCTACAACAAGGTTTGCCCGGCTCCAGTAAGGAAGGGGTGATGACGGCGGCTGTCTGGCCGATGCCGGTGGCATGTAAAGCGTGGCCTCGTACAGAAACAACATTGGAGAAAAAAATATATCTTCATCCAACCCTAATGCAACTTCACATCCATGCATACCCATATGGAAACCTAAACGTAGAGTAATGTATCTATTTAGGCTGAAGCATCCAGCTATGAAGGAGATATACGCATGCCCATATGCCGCCGAACTGACATGTGCACCTGAAGAAGCACCCCATGCATGCATCTGTTAGAATATAATTGTGTTTAAGATAGAGGTAGGAGTTAGAGATAGAATAGGTTTAACATGTACAATTTGTCCTCTACTTCAAGTCTCTCTCCCTCACAATGTATTTTATATATATCCCATATGAAGGTCAGATCAATACAGCATACAACAACACAATATTCATCCATCCTATAATTTCTACATCCTAGGTTTCTCCACCACTTCCACAGCGCATCGTACCCGAGGAGATTAATCTCCTCTCCTCGGGGACGCGGCACCCGATCAATCAAAGGTTAGATCGGTCTTGTAGTTTAGATCCAATTTTCAAGTTCTTCATCAGTAGATCAATTGCAGGTTTAGAAATTCTCATTAGATTAGTTTTTCCATTAGCCACCAAAAGAATCCGGCGATCCTTAGATGCAATACGTCCGGCGTAGGCATCCATCCGGATCGCATACGTGGATCTCCCGGCGGCTGCATCTGCATGGACTTCTTCGTCGATCTGATCAAGCCCTCGCCGATAAACCAGGAAGCGGCACACTCATGCGGCGCGGCAGGCTCGGGCTCTACATCGCTAAACTGCCCAGCCGCCACACGTACGATCCGATCAGCGCGTTGCTCATGCGCGGAGGCGATCTCCACGCCGACGGCGCCCGATGTACTTCACCGGCTGTCTCCGGGCATCAGGAGGGACCATGCACCGGCACCGGGAGGGCGGCGGCTTCCCGATCCACCCAAAACCAGAGGAACATGCCGTCCATGCGTGTTGGCAGTACGCGAGCAAAGACGAGCCAAGTGCAAATACAATTAACGATCGTCCATTTTCAAGTCTCCATGCAGGTTCACCAGCCTCGTCACGGACTCCACGATTGATGGTGCACTTCCATTCAGTTTTCCGTCTACGCGACTACGGCACACAGCAGCCGTCTTGTACGCGTACGTGACTACGACGCACCGGCCGAACTCGTCTACATCGACATTGACCCGCTACTTCTGCATCGAGCCGGCTGACCTGCACCGACTGCACTATCGCCCATGCAATCTTCGAGCCACGTCCACAAACCGCTGCACCAAGCTATCTTTCGTCAAGCGATCTGCACCAAACCTCATGCCGCGACACCAAGCTAGCTGTACATCTACGGGTACATCGCACCCAACAAAAAATTCTTCGTCGAGTGCATCTACGAGAAGCGATCACGACTTGCATCATCCACATGCCAGGCCGGTGTGGAGAGAGATGCAATCCTTCTTGACTTCTCCGGCAAGACACGGCATCGACACTTTATCGCCATGGAGGTACGCCTTCAAGCGACGCATCATCGTCGACACGCCGCTGCTACGCCAACGCCGACACTTCATCGCCAAGGTCTTCATCAACGTGGTCTTCACCAACATCTTCGTCAACACACCGCCACTGCCTTGTCCACAAGATGGACACTTAGTGTCCTCTGACAGACTTTTCTGCAAGACGCGACCACGACGACGGTAATGACCGCGTCACGACGACGGCATCGACCGCGTCATCCACGACAACACAACTGCATCGACACGGCGTCACTACAGTGACGACCCTACACAGCCACACGGTTCTGGCAAAACCGATGTGTGCTCGATGGGCTTCCTCCGGTCTTGGCAAAACCAGTGGACTCATCGCCAACGGCACCCTCTGACATCCGCAAGGTGCATCGTCCACGTCTGCAGCTCCATCATAGCGCTTTTTTTTGCGCCTCCGGTTTTGTGCGGCTTCATCATCCACGATGACTATACCATCGACCATGATTACCTCGACCACGGCTATATCGCAATGATCGGTTACCTCGACATCGACATTAATGGCTATGTCTATAGCAACTCATCGGCGACAACTCCAGTCAACAGCTTCCGCGTCGTCACTAGCGTCCACGCCACTCCCGCTGTGACTGCGGGAGGGAAGAGAGGAGAGACAAGGAAGGCACCAAAAGGGGACGCAGTCACCGCCCTAGGTGTCGACCCATCAGAGACGCAGTTGATGATGGCGCAGTGGAGAAGACGACGAAAGCGCAAGACTACAAATTCAGTCGCAATCGTCCGCTTCACTCCCGCTACGACTGAGGGGGAATGTTAGAATATAATTGTGTTTAAGATAGAGGTAGGAGTTAGAGATAGAATAGGTTTAACATGTACGACTTGCCCTCTACTCCAAGTCTCTCTCCCTCACAATGTATTCTATATATACCCCATATGAGAGTCAGATCAATACAGCATACAACAACACAATATTCATCCATCCTACAATTTCCACAGCATCCAGCTAGCCCCGCTGGTCGTCGTCGTCGGGCCACAACTGCTGGCTGCCGCCGTGAAGTGAGACCGAGGGACCAGCGTGCATTCTGCCAAACACAAGGCACGAGAGGGGAAACTTGATGTGGCCGGGGAAACCAATAAACGGAGGTAATAGCATCCTGGATCCATAAACTTACACGAGATGTGATGATTTAGTTCAAACCTAGCAAAATGTAAGTGAGGGCTCCTACAACTTGACCCCCTATGTGATGATTTGGTCCACAGCCAATCGCAGCATGAGAAGTGGCACCCCTGGCTCAGACCAGTCAGCACATGGCATTTTTTCGCAAAACCCCCTGCCGTTCCATGCAATCAACCCGCCTTGCCTTGAGTTTCCGAATTTCCTGCCTTGCCTTCTTCAGCGTTCCATTCCTATATGTTATTCTAGGAGTCTTCAGAAGCACTTTAGTAGTACCACTGCTACTACCATGTAGCAGAGCAGCCTAGTGTTGTGAATTTGTCCAAGTGGTAGCGTCTTCTTGCATAGTGAACTACAGAGATAATATGGAAGAGATGTGATGTAAAAAGACTGCTAAAATTCTAGGAAAACAGGTTGTCTTTAAGAAGGTTGTCGAATATATGCAGTTGTTCTGGTCCAGTTTACATGAGATGTTCAGGTACCAAGTCGAATATGCAGTTGTTCTAGTCCAGTGTACACACTAGAGAGTACAGGACCGAGAGTACATGCTTAGTTACGTACTGCTGAAATTGATCTCTGGTAGTACATCTGACAGTGTGTTCTATAACCTTTCCCTTTCCATGTGATCTTGCCAGTACCACTCGACGGAGAAGCACGATGACAGCGATACGTTGGGCGAAATCGGAGAGAAGGCAAGAACAACAGCGGAGGAGTTCCTGAAGATGGCCAAGGAGAAGACCGACGATGTCGCCGAGGGCGCAAAGGAGACGGTGCAGGAGACCAAGGAGGCGGTGCTCGACGAGTCGGACGACGAGAAAGACAGTTTCAGTTTTTAGCTTCGAGTAAGACAAGTTCAAGCAGCGGGTCGAGCAGGGGAGGTACGATCAGAAATAAGTCATAGGGAGGTGTCCCCTTGCTGCATGCTCGCGTGCAGTCATGGCCTGTCCAAAGCCATCAGCTCTGTAGTCTGTATGTGTCAACCACTATACTAAGGCTTGGTATCTAGGTGCAGCTATATGTAATGTTTCCTCCCCCTTCAGTTCAGTGGCCTTCAGTTCTACAATGTGATCTTAGTACTATCTTCAGTTCTACAATGCGATCTTAGGTGAACTCCAGGCGTGCTTTCCGATCCTCATGGAGTTGAGGCATTTGCAACTCTGCCTGACATATCTTTGGACAAAAATGTCCTGAGAAAAGGTACTCCAGCGAGATAAGAGTTGATGAACTCCACATCAACAAGCAGCTGGACTGCTAGAGGATGGTTAGTCAGTGTACATATGTATTCCCTTTTTGTTTATCTTGTGCGTGATATGAACTACTTACATGCTTGAGCAAGAAATAAATTATTACATGACTGAAGATGGCAGAATTGGGTAGTTGTATATACAAGTGAAAATTGGGCATCTCTATTACAAGCACCATCATAGAAGAAAATAGAGTTATTTTTCGTCGAAATTTTAAATCGGTTGTCTGGGCTTTGCATGAGCATCAAGGTGATATCAGCACTATCCTTTCTTGTTTGCAGGATTGCACTAACCTTTACCATCTCGGTAGTTCAATGGTCACTCGGTTATTCTTCTGAATTTGAAATTTCAGTGTAATACTGTCTTGAGTATCAATATAGAGGGCAAACTCGGCAAGTTTGCAATTATTGTCGACATGTCTTCTGAATCTAACCATGCCTAACAATGCCTGCGACTCTGGGGAGCTTGATACTTAATCCTCGACATGCCATTTCTGAAATCTTAGAGCGAGTAGTACGTTTATGTAAAGCTGAAGTAGTGCCACTATGCTGATACGGTACCGTTTGATTTGCCCACAGAATTGACATTTCCACTTCATTTTCTTAGTGTTTATGTAGATCAAAAATGAGAGGCCCGGTACATCCATATACTGACCATTCCACTGTCATCGGTCTCTGTACTCAGCATTCATAAGGAAAAAAAGTTGAACTGAAATTGCCGGAGGTGACAGTCGGCAGATCTGAAGACCACGCACCGCACTCCCGAATGAACACAGGCATCTGCTTGTGACCGTCAGTGAACGAACTAACCAGCAGCAAATTTCATCAGATCAATCGACAGAAGGACGCCGACAGAACAAAGAACCAATCAATAAGCAGAGATCTGAACGATCGATCATCTACATGGAGGCCTGGATCCCGAATCCGACGGCAAACCTATATGTACAGAACCAATTAAAACCGCAAAAGAAAAGAAAAGGTGGCTTGATCGAACGACCATCCATTCCATCTGCCATGAATCAACCGAGCCTGGATGCCGCGCCCTGCTTCTTCTTCTGCACCTTGCCCTTGATCCACTGGAACCCGTGCCGGGTGCCCTCATTCACCTTCTTCAGCCCCGTGGCCGCGGCCGCCTTGGTCTTCTCCACGCCGCTGCCCATGCCGCCCTGCTTCTTCCCACCGGCGCTGCCCACGACGCGCCGTAGGTCTGAAGACCGTGCGTGATTGCATGGAATGGCAGGGGGTTTTGTGAAAAAGTGCCATGCACTGACCGGTCCGAGCCAGGGGTGCCACTTTTCAAGCTGCGATTGGCTGTGGACCAAATCATCAAACAAGGGGTCAAGTTGTGGGAGCCCTCATTTACATTTTGCTAATTTTGGACTAAATCATCACATCTCGTGCAAGTTTGCGGATCCAGAGTGCTATTACCTCCTTTTCCAACATACTAGTGGGCGGGCGCGCGCCTCCTCTGCCGTCCTTTCGCAACAATCCAGGTGTTGATTTGTTAATGTGTTTGTACTTTGTGTAGTCCAAATGCTCATCAATCGTTGGAAAAGAATAAATGGAGCTGAACGGCAGCAGAGTCAAAGGCATAGCAGCAGGTCTATATTAACAGATATGTAGCAGTCTTACAGTGTGGATTAGTGAGCAGAGCACAGAGAGACGTCCAATAGGTGAAATGAAAGCTGAACTTCCAAAAGGCGGGCGATCTCCAAAAGAGAGGCACAGTTCGTCGGATGACGAGAACATGGGCATACGAAGTCTTACAGGGAAACCAAACACGATAGATGGTTCATATATATATAGGTGGTGACACAGGTTTGCAGTTGACGACTCCAAAATTTTCAAGGAGGTCGTGACCGTGTCGCCCCCGCGGGCGACCAGACGCGCCCCCCCCCCTCCCCCCTCTCCCCCTCCTCCCCGCCACCGCCACTAGCGCCCGCGGCCGGCCTGGCCCCGGGGACGCTGGTGGCGGCGGCCCCCTGTCTTTTCCTTCCTAGTGGCTCTCCGACGCGGGGCAGAGCTGCCCCGGGGGGTGCTCCTAGGCGGCGGGGCTCCACGTCGCGGCGTGGGCGGGCGGCTGGGCGGCGGCGCCGTCGTTGGGGACGGGGTGGCGCAGCGGCGCTCGGCCCAGATCTGGGCCCTTCGGGGCCCATATGGGCCTGGGCGGGCCAGCGGCTGGACGGGTCTGTGGCGTGACTCCCGGGAGGCGGGGGAGCGGCGATGAACATCGGGGTGCTGGCAGCGCCGACGCCAGCCTGCTGCAGCGTGGCCGGCGGGGCTTAGCGGGCCCGTTTCGGGCCTGGCCGGGCCAGGGGTGGCCTGGTATGCCCCGCTACCGTGTCCGGACAGCTACCGCGACGGTGTCGGAGGTGCGGGCCTCCCGCACGACGGCGGTGGAGGTGTTTCCCTTCCTCTCGGCCTTGGTGCTGCTGCTCTCGTCGCTTGGATCTTCTCTCCGGTCTTCTTGGCCTCGTGGTGGTGCTCGCAGCGAGACGACATTGGTGGCGGCGCAACCGTGATGGCACATGGTGTTGGGCGGTGGTTTGGCTGGTCGGCTCTGGTTGGCCGGTGGGGTTTGGCGTGCAGGAGAAATCCTTGCCGGTTCGTCCGGCTCCGATGCGGTGACACCGGCGGGTGCCACTATCCATTCTTGAAGGGTGTCAGTGGTAGTTATTCCCCACCTCCCTCCGCGTACTGGGGAAACCCTAGGACTTTTCCGGGCAGCAGCGTCGTCGGTGTCGCATCCCTTCTTGGAGGTGCTGCTTAGTTCGCGGTAGATCGGAGCCTCGGGCTGTGGTGGTTTGTTTCCGGAGGGCGCAGCGGTCGCGGGTCTTCAGCGCTTTGTCGAGCTGTCGTTGTTGACATTTATTTCTTTTTCTTTTTCTTTGGGCTTGATGTGCTGCTCGCCCCAGCATTGCAATGTGTACAATGGTGGTTTGCTTTGGAATACAAAGCGGGGGGAAATCCTTTTTCGGTATATATAAGTGGCAGGTGCTGCTGAAGGCGTTGCGTCTAAAGACGATGGACTGTGATGGAGAGGCGGCACCTTGCCTTGCGCTTGAAATGAAAGGCACAAATGTCACCTTCCTGGATGTTTGCATGGTGACAAAACCAGCACCAGTTCGTCGTAATGGTGGCCCTCTTGTAGGTTCCAAACATGAAGCGACTGTGACAGCTCACGGCTCCGTCTCCGAGCTTGAGTGGCAGGGGGTCATCATTTTCGTAAATTTATTTATGCAGGTTATCCTCTGTGCACTCCATCTGGAAGCACTTTGAGGACAAAGAAAAGGAGTGAGGGCATGGGAAAACACAATATGATGTCGTGATGAAGAACAGGCTATACATTTGAACGTACCATCTTATGTCCTCGTTTAGCAAATGTCTTGTTGATGGTGCACACATACTACTTGATCTTTGGCTTCTTGTGCCAAAAGATTGCGAAGTGCTTATCCATGTGGTGTTCATAGAGTTTCACTTCATTGCCCCAAAACAGTGATCCTCTAGCTCGCCAAAGTAGTTGTCACCGCTAGGCCTGTATGTTAGATACGGTGCTAACAAAGGCGAGGGATTGTTTTGGAAAGGATTCATGTCTGTGCTTAACACGAATGATGTAGTTGCAGGGCTCATCTTTGACCTGTCGTCCCAGTGAGTAAGAACTGCGATGATTCTAAGTAGGTTAAGATGGAAACAAACAAAGGAGAGCACAAAAGAACACATCTGAATTTACTTGGAACTGTATGAGCAGTTAATTTACTTGGAGTTATGTGAGCAGTTTAAACCCAAATAGAGAATTAGCATAATTTTTTTCCATATGGGGATATAATAAAACAAGCCCCCAATTGTACTGATGGAAAGACTGACTTCATAAATTTCTGACAGAATTTGTGCTGACAGTGAAACAATCTCTATTGGCAAATATAGATGAAAGAAAATAAATTAGAATGGTGAATATATGACTATAAGTTAGAAAAGTCTAATAAATAGTGGGTCTGATTGCTTGTGAAACTCGTAGAAGAAATGGAATTATAAATCAGAACAGTTTGAGCAATGATCAAGTGCCTGTAGTATTTGTGTGCCCTCTACTGTTTGGTAATGGACATGTCTGTATGTCATGTGCGGCAGGGTGAATGAGTAGTATAGGAAGCATATCGTTCTTTGTACATGAATTTAGTTCTGTCTTAATCATTTTTAGCTTTGTAACAACTTTAGTAAGTGAATGGAAACAAAGTAAACGTTAAAATTTAGGTGTGTAAACAAATGAGTAAGCAAGCAAACATTGCATTTATCTATGGATTCAGATTCCTGATAGTTTGGACCAAGCATGCGAAAAGAAACAGATCCATCCCAATGGAACGCAAACAAATCCATCTTTTGAGAAGCTCTTTTTGATTCGCAGGACAACATCCACAACGTACACACATCTTTCAATATATTTCCAACGAAGCCAACACACCATGTAATGAACTCAGGTAGAAAATTTCCAAAGCAGAAGCAGAACCCATCTCTTCCCCTCTGTCCGAGAGACATCAATCAAAGATTTTAGAAACTACAACTATGACAGGCATGATGGCTACAGATAAGCACTGAGCTTCGGCAGACCCCCCTCACAAAACGTATATAAAGGGCAATGTGGACCTTTGACGTATCATACAACGCCGGATATGTACGGCCCCTTTGACGTATCATACAACGCCGGATATGCACGGCCGTACCTTTGTATAAATGGCAATGTGGACCTTTGACGTATCGTACAACGCCCGATATGTACGGCCGTACCTTAGCCTAGGCGTCAATCCAATGTTATTTGATCCTTAGGCGGGCCTGGCCCTTTGACGTATCATACAACGCCGGATATGTACGGCCGTACCTTTGTATAAATGGCAATGTGGACCTTTGACGTATCGTACAACGCCCGATATGTACGGCCGTACCTTAGCCTAGGCGTCAATCCAATGTTATTTGATCCTTAGGCGGGCCTGGCCCTTTGACGTATCATACAACGCCGGATATGTACGGCCGTACCTTTGTATAAATGGCAATGTGGACCTTTGACGTATCGTACAACGCCCGATATGTACGGCCGTACCTTAGCCTAGGCGTCAATCCAATGTTATTTGATCCTTAGGCGGGCCTGGCCCATTTACTTTTATTTCTTTCTTTTTAGAATGCTGTGCATTGCGGGGTTCGAACCCAGACCGCCCACTACCGTAGGGAGGCCGCTAACCACCAGGACACTTGAACTGTTGTGCCATAGAACTTCTTTCCTTCTTCTTACCGAAATATAACGTTAAAAAAAGTTTTTTTTCAGTTTAGCCCGTGTTCTTTGTTATTTATTTATTTTCAATATTTCCTTATTTCTTTCTATTTTTCTTTTCTTTTCTTATTCACAGACTTTTTTAAAATTCTTTAACTTTTTAAAATTTATCATTCGTTTTTTAATGAACTTTTTCCAAACTCATGACCTTTTTCAAATTCATGATTTTTTTTTCGAGTGTGTGATTTTATTTCAAATTCATAAACTTTTTTGAGTCTGCGATTTTTTTTTTCAATTTTTTAGGAAAAAAATCATGAGCACATGGGACTTTTTCAGTGGTTTCATGCTTGTAACCAAACACACCTTGTACAATCTGGTACGTTCGGGTAGGCCGAAAGGGCAAGTTTCGAACCACTTTTTGTCACCTCCTCCAACCGCCCCAATTTTTTTCACACCATGGCGTCATCATGCCCAACATGCATGCCAAGTTTTGTTGGTTTCTGACATTCTATGCCTTTTCTAGGTGTTTCCCGTGAAAAGACTCTAAAACACAGGCCGGACGAGACGCAACGTGTGCTCAGTGTCCAGATTTGTTCAAATTTTGCATGGGTGACAACCTTGGGCATGCCCAACCGCTGGCAAAATTTGGTGTCATATCATGCTTGCAACCAAACACACTGTGTACAACCTTGTACATTCGGGTAGACCGGAAGGGCAAGTCAACCATTTTTTTCACCTCCTCCAAACACACCCAATTTTTTCCCTCACATTGGCATTATCATGGACAACATGCATGCCAGGTTTCGTTGGTTTCATACATTCTATGTTTTTTCTAGGGTTTTCCTGGTGAAAAACACAAACATAGGTCAGGCGTAACACAACGTGCGTTAGGTCTGAATTCGTTCATATTTTGTGTGGGCGACAACATTGGGCATGCCCAACTGCTGGAACATTTTTGTGGTTAACCCTTATACATTTCCTGCTTCTACATGCGGTCGTAGTCGGATAGCAAGCAGTGTAATCAGGACGATGAGGTTACAAAATTTGTTCCCAAATTCTAAAAATATTCTTGATTTCAACAGTTGTTCGCAAATTCAATAAATGTTTGGGGAATTTCAAAAGAATGTTCGCACTTTCAAACGATTCTTCGTGATTTTGAAAAATGATTGAGTTTTCAGTTTAGTTCCTGTGTTTCAACAAATGTTCTCCTTTTCATATTTTTTTCCTTTGTAAAATGAATGTTTGAGAGTCTCGTGTTTTCACAAAATAGTTTAGTTTTTTTAAATCACAAATTTGTAATTGTTCGCACTTCCCAAAAAATTGTTCACTATTCCAAAAAATGTTATCATTTTCAGTTTTGTTCCTTTTATGATTCTCAAAAAACATTCACGTTTTCACAAAATGTTGTAGTTCTTTTAAAAATATCACAAATTTTTAAATGACCGCCTTTCTAAAAATATTGACTTTTTCCATTAAGAAAATGAGGTCTGAGTTTTTTTAAAATAATTTCATGGCTTATGGTTCATATAGACTGGGCTGCCTTTTCGGACACCAAATTCCAGTTAGTATTCTAGTGACTACTGACGTGGTTGACTGTTGTGATGTCCCTGATTTGATCCCTATTGCACACTTTGGTTTATCTTAATTTTGCGAACTTTTGTTTTAAATTTTTTGCGACCTTTCGTTTCTTAATCATTTGCTCTAGCAATCTAACACAGCGAAGTGGCAGTGTCAGTGGATAGCGCAGCGTGCTTTTTTTTTTTGATCAATCGCAGCGTGCTTTTAACTCGAACGTGCAGGTTCGATTGCCATGGCCCTTATTTTTTCTCTTTTGTCCATTGAAAGGGGCGCACCCGCGAATGGGCCGGCCCAGGTGCAAAACGTTAACTTCATGCCGCTGCGAACGCTCGTATCATACGCAGGCCACGTGCCGGAGTTCTCAGCGCGGACGGCGTACTTTGAAGAAAAGACCATCATGCCATTTATTATAAAGAAATATGGAGTAATCTCAGCCATCAATCCTGAAGCCAAAAACTAAGCCAATGACCAAATTAAAGTAATATAGAAATACTTTTGAGTAATCCATGGAAAAATCTAAAGCCAAATAAGTAAATCAGAGAGTAAGCGAAACTAATGTGAAATCTGCAGCGAGCAGATACGCCCGTGTAATCATCCAGAAGAGCAACTAATGCATGAAAAGGAACTAAACCAGATCTGAGAAAAGTACTACAATTTACACCAAGTTTTGTTCATTGAAAACAAATGTGTGGAGATTCTTGACAAGTTAAACGAAGGAAAATAATCTGAACAGTACTACAATTTACGCCAAGGAGACATATATATTCCTAAGAAGTGAACTATTCACGGATCTGAATGATCTGATAGAAGTTACTATGAGAAACGAGTTCTAGTGTTGTACCTCATGGATTGTGGTGCCGTTTGAGTGTGGCTCGCGGCACCAGATAGGTTGGAATAGGCCCCCTTTACGTGAAGTGATGTAATGACGTTAACAATTTCTTTCAGTATCACTAAGAGACCAACAACAAAGCCTTTATACATGAAAACTGGAAGTGTAACAGACAAAAGATTAAAAATGGATTGGTCACGGAACTGGAACAGTGCATATATGTTAGCTGAAAAATAATGTATCACCAATATCCATGTAGGAACTATAACTTCATAAGAATATTGTGAAAACATAAATAAAAAATCTGAACAGATATACATGATCATTATATTCATTGTGAACTGCATTGATCGTAACATTTAACGATTTGCTTCTGAGTTTTTGTGTGATAACATCATATTTTTGTTTGAATTAGAACTCTCTATGTGCTTGGTAAAGATATTTATATTGGGTTAAGGTTTATTACTAAGTAATTTTATGCCCGTAAATTACTTCTAAAAGGGTTACTTATTTTAGTTGTTCTTACAATAGTTCCACCAGCTGGATCATTTGTGTTATTGTTAGTGCCAACATTCTTCATAGGCATAGCTAGTGAATTGGATACTCCCATGTGACCAACAATGCGTGGGAGCGAAACTTGCAATTGAAAACGAGTCACTAGCTGGCCATATGTAATAGCTTCTCAAAAGATCGAATTCACGAGATTGAAAACACACTGGATTATCAGGAGATATATCATCTTACCAAGCAGCAATGGGGAAATCACCACCCAAAAAATCATTGTTCGAACCTCCCCTGTGTACCTACTGCCCACAATGCTCACATGTTTAGAGAGTAAGTCTCAAAAGATGCTTATCTGTTGTACTAAGCAACAAGATGATTAAAAACAACATCGCTAAACTGAGGGAAGGAGCAGCATAGTTCATAGAAACCTCTGACGGCTTTCTTCACCCTGCCGATGAACTCATCTTTCCTACTAACCGCTTGAAGCGGCTTTTGCCAGTTGCTACAAAGTTCAGACAATAGTAGTTAAATTTACATAACTATAATAATGTTGGCACTGTAATTTCACATGCTAGCCATGTCGTACTATGGATTACTGAGGAGAGCCAGATAGGCAGCGGATACCTGCAAGCCACTATCAATTAGGTGGACATGGGAGTCATAAATCTGGGGAGTACCACATTGCCACTGAATTCCTGGGCTATGAAGAACCAGTCTGTGAGAATAGGTGCTGAAGCGCATGCCTTAGCAGGGGCGCATTGCGTGTTAATATAGCCATCAGGAGAGGTGGCGCACAAGGTACAGAGGGTTAGGGTTTAGGTTAGGTGGAGATTGATCTCTTTAACTAACTACCAGGATCTTATCTCAACACCTAACCTATCCTAACAAGATACAACACACGCCATATACAACTAACACGGTTTATACAAATACCGTGAATACAATGTTTAACACTCCCCCTCAATCACAACTATCTAAGTTGAGATTGCGCCGAAAGGCCTCCAGCTGCCACAATAACAATGATTTGGTGAAGCCATCTGCCACTTGATCACCAGTAGGCACTAGTAGAAAAACCCCCATTAGTCCCGGTTGGTTAGGGCCTTTTGTCCCGGTTCTTGAACCGGGACTAAAGGGTCGTTACTAATGCCCAAGACCTTTAGTCCCGGTTCTAACACGAACCGGGACAGATGGGCCTCCACGTGGCCGGTGCGCCAAGCCCAGGCAGGAGGGCCTTTGGTCCTGGTTGGTGGCACCAACCGAGACCAAAAGGCATCCACGCGTCAGCATTTCAGGGGCTGGGGTTTTTGTTTTTTTTTGAGAGGGGGGGGGGGTTGGGGGTTTTGGGGGGTTAATTTAGGTGTTTCATATATTGTGTTAGCTAGCTAATTAATAGAGAGAAGTGTCCTCTCTTATGTCTGTGCTTGGTTGACGCTACGTACTATACATAGAGAGGCCCTCGACACGCTAGCTAGTAAGAAAATGAAGGAAACCATTAAGTATAGAAGTTCGTCATGCATACCGAGAGAAGTGATCGATCGACCTCTCCTTCTCCGAGAGATTGGTCGAACAACAAGTTTTTGTATTATCTATCCGACGCTACTGGCTACATACATATACAATATGTAAGATCTCTTACAATCCCTTAGAATTTGAAATCAACTTCCACATGGTATTCTCCTGCTTTATTGATGACGTGGTCAAGAAAAAATCCCGCCAATTCCTCTTGAATTGCTTTCATGCGATCTTGTGGTAGGAGTTCATTCCGCATCTGCCACGTCTAATTTGAAGAAGGGGGTTAATACATATATATGAATGAAACTCAACAGAAATGATGGTGTAATAAAATGAAATTGTGAATATTATTGCTTACGCACTTCATATTGTCTTTTAGAGTAGCCCCGCTTATTTTTCAAAGTCGCGTTGTAGATGAACTCGCACACGTAGTATCCACATAAATCATTCCCTTGTTCCTGCCACAAGCACTTTATGAGAAATAGAGGTCAATCAAACTGATAATGAAGCATTATAAGTGCCATTGATGAAAGTATAGCTATAGAATCAACGGGAGATGCGCGCAACTAGCTAGCTAGTAGTACTTACTTTCGGGTATGTATATTGCAACTCCTTCGGCAGTCCCGGAGCTTCTGCGGTGAACTGTTTCCAAACCCTGCAAGACAAAGAAAATAATTATTATTACTTGAGACAACAGGAAATGAACAAAAAGTTGCCGATATGGTGCGATATGATCAATTGAACTTAGTTGTTGAGCATTTTAGTCATGTCCCCATAGGTTTCGGGATCTTTTCGTCTCGAGTCTAAGACGGTTACTAGTCCGCGCTCAAGCTTAATCTCCAGAAGAACATAGTGGAAGCTGCGCACGCATGCATAACTCATCAATTACATTACTACAACCTCGCTTGAGTAATAAGGGAAACCGAATATGCACACGACAGTAACACTCACTCGAAGTTGTAAGGAAAGAGTATTAAATCTTTGTTTTGATTTTTGATCAACGATTGCAGCAAGTTGGCCTCGGCCTCTTCGGCCTTCTTTGTAACCTGAAATTCATCTATGATATTTGTGTTAATGAACCCAATATCATACATTTCTTGTTTTTGCACTCGACGATCTTCAATCTGCATAATATAGTGAGGATAATTAATTATAAATACATGCAATGAAAGAGCCGAGCTATATATAGAGACTTAATGACAGAAATAGTACTTATAGACAGTAGCAAAAGACCGTTAATTTATCGAGGGCCTTTTGATTGAAGAACTCGAAGAACTCCTCAAATGGAATAGGCAACAGATCAGTTCCAACGAGGTCGTGCTCCTCTTTAATTCTCAGATACAAAGTATTCGTCCCCCAGACTCTCTGCAGGTTTTCATGTACCAACTATGGAATCTTCGCATCATCGTTGTTAGAGATTTTTCATCTTGGACGAGAGGCTTCCCATACTCGTATCTGTGTTCGTCCACCTCCAAGAAATCAAAATGTACATCGTCAGGCAGGTAATCTCTAAGATTTCTATAACCGGGCACCGTCCCCGGAGCATTAGCGACGATGTCGCTAGACACATTGAGCGGGGGGCACGATTGCTTTGCTTGTTCGCCGAGCTAGGCAATTTTTTCCCAGCTGCTCGTTCTTTTAACCTTTGATCACTGATAGTACTTCCCGACCACTCCGCTTGGAGATATGCCTGTTCAGTATTGCGCTCATAGTTGGTTCTCGGCGGAGACTTTGGTGGTTTCCTCAGGGCATCAATAGTGCGCTTTGCTTCCACTGGATATACCTTCTCCTCCGGAGGTGGATGTCTCTTTGCTTTCAACCCTTCGAAAGAAGTCCTTCACTTCGGTCCGCACGATGTTCGCGTATTCCTCCTCGGTCCTCTCATACGGTAACTTCTCTAGAGGCTTGAGAGATGGACCGTATCTGTATTGCCTCCCGCCTCTGGCTGTACTGCTAGATGCCGGAGCAGACGGAGCGGTTGCGGCTGTCTTCTTTCGTCCTTGCTTACGAGGTGGAGGAGAAGGACTAGACGCGCCGGAGCAGCCGGGGCGGCGGTGGGTCTCTTCTGCCCTTGCTGGCGAGGCAGAGAAGGAGGAGGCAGCTGGCTGCTTGGGCGCACCGGCGCAGGCGGAGAAGGAGGCGGAGTGCCGCCATGCGCCGGAGAAGGAGGCTGAGTGCCCTGATCACTCGCCGGAGGAGGCGGAGGAGGAGGCGGAGTGCCCTGACTCGCTGGAGGAGGAGGAGGAGGCGTCCAGTTCGGAAGGTTGATGAGCTCCTTCCGCCATAGGCATGGAGTCTTCAGAGAAGAACCCAGCCGAATCTCCCCTTCACCCGTAGGGTGGTCAAGCTCAAGGTCCTCAAATCCGTCCGTTATTTGATCCACCATCACCCTAGCATATCCTTCTGGAATCGGCTGGCTGTGGTAGGTTGAGCCAGGTTCATTGGGTATAACAGAGCCAACAGTCGCCTTGACTTTCAATGTCATCCATCGCGTCATAAGGTGGCAATGTTGAGACTCGGTGATAGCATCCACGGGGTAGCCCGTGAAGACAGGCTCTAGCTGCTGAGTCTGCTCGGTGGAAGCCACGCCGCTTCTCCGCTGAGATGGCGGGGTAGCTTCAGGGGAAGCTTCGGCAGGTCGTTTGCTGCGATCTGCTTCTCGTTCCTCTAGCCCTTGTACCCTTTCGTGCAGCGCCTGCAGTTGGCTATGCTCCACTTTCTTCCTCCTCTCCTGGGTTTTGTAACCCCCTGCATCCGGAAACCCAGCCTTCCACGGAAGGGACCCTGGCGTGCCTCGTGTCCGTCCAGGGTGCTCAGGATTCCCGAGGGCCATTGTGAGCTCGTCGTTCTCTCTGTCTGGAACGAACGTCTCTTCCTGCGCTTTCTCGATATACTCCCGAAGCTTCCTGATGGGTATTCGCAGTTGCTCTTCCGTCCAAACGCACTTCCCTGATACAGGGTCCAAGGTTCCACCAACCCCGAAGAACCAAGTCCGGCAATGGTCTGGCCATCTCAATGTCTCTGGTTCGACCCCTTTAGTAACCACCTGACCCCGTGCGATGGTGATGCTTCTTCTTCGCAGCATTAATCTTGTTTGTCGCCGACATCTTCTTACTCTTTTTCAATGTCTTGTGGGCCACAAATGCGGGCCATTGATCTCTGATCTTCTCAAACCAGCCGGTGAATTCTGGTGTCTCTTCTTTGTCGACAAACATTTTCAGCTCATTCTTCCACCTCCTGAATAGTTCTGCCATCTTCTTAAGAGCATGAGACTTGATCAATTCCTCTTTAACTGGCTTCTCTGGATCATCCTCTGGCGGTAGGGTGAAACTTGCCTTAAGCGTTGTCCAAAGATCTTTTTTCTGCATATCGGAGACATAAGACGTCGGCACCTCAGGGTCTTCCTTCTTTGGCTTTAACCATTGCTAGATACTGATCGGGATCTTGTCCCTAACAAGAACCCCGCACTGAGCACGGAATGCATCCCTTGTCCGGATGGGTTCAATCGGCTTGCCATCGCGCGCGATTGCTGTGATCTCAAACCTTTCATCCGAGCGCAACTTTTTCTTTGGGCCTCGTTTCTTTACCGAAGTTGAGCTCGATCCGGAGGGCTAGAGAAAAAAGAAGAAAGATGAGAGTTAATTAATATGTGTACATATGAAAACAATGAATGCATCAATTAACTAGTCAGCACGGGCTTAACTAATATATATATATATACCTGGCCGGACTCGGTTCGGTAACCAGAGCAGTCAGCACGGTCTCCTTCTTGTACATCCATTAGGTCACCGGAGCCATCATGCATGAACATAGCCCTCTTCTTGTACCGGCATTAATGGGTCACCGGAGCCATCATGAACATAGCCCTCTTCTTCACCCAGTCCTCCCTGACCATCGGTGTCGTTGAGAAATGATGCAACGGCATCACTTCCTTGTGCGATTATCTCCCCCAACATCGCTTCTGTTGCTTCATCTCGGGAGTGCTCCATAGTTTCTGCAAATATTTACAACATGTCAATTATTATTCAAACATGGTACAAATGGATATATATTAGTGCCAAACGTAGAACTAGCTAGCTAATCACAATAAAGAATCATGTTAGTGGCCTCGAACGCTGCTTCTCTAGGGTTTGGGGTGGCCTAGACAACGCTTCAAGGGTTTGGGGTGGCATCGACACAACGCTTCAAGGGTTTGGGGTGGCCTCGACGACAACACTCTTTTAACTTAATTGGTAAATTTGGGTGGCCTCGAGAGAGTTTGACGGGTAGGGGCGCGGCGGGAGGGGGTAGGAGACCAACATCATTTTTTTCTCTAGGGTTTGGGTGTCCTCGAGAGTTTTGGTCGAGCAAGAGGGCCGAGGGGGGGGGGGGGGCTCCCATGGTATAAGTAATCACGGTCGAGAGGGGGTATATATATATCGACCGCCCCTCATGTCGAAGTTATCCGGGAGGGGGTTACATCGACAACGACGCGACATACATATACATGGGAAAATAATGTTATCGGGGAGGGGGTATATGGGTACCCCCCCGTCGTGTTGAAGTTCTCGCGAGGGGGTATATCGACAACGACATACCCGATAAAAAATAAGAAGACAAAAGAAGAAATAAAAAGAGGAGAAGAAGAAAGGAATAGAAGAGAAGCAATCGAAGAAAAAAAGAAGAAAAAAAGGAGAAGAAGAAACCTCTATTCCTTTCTTCTTCTCCTCTTTTTTTTTCTTCCTTTTTCCTCTTCTTATTTATTTCTCCTCTTCCTCCTCTCCTCTTCTTCTCCTTTATTCCTCTTCTTATTTTCCTTTTTCTCCTCTCATTCTTTTTTTTCTTCCTCCTTTCCTAGCTAGATATTTAAATTTTTTCTAAAAATTAAACTAACCTAAAATGTACATACTAAATCAGAGAACATATATAGATAAAACTCTTCTACCTTTAATGTACTAAATCTTCTTCCTTTCCTAGCTAGATATTTAAATATTAAACTAACCTAAAATGTACTAAATATAACTTGCATATATGTATACTTTAAAACATCATTAATTACAAATGAAAAAAATACATACATACATACAAAGAACATGTAAAAAATACATATATCTAAAAAATACATACATACATATATGAAAATCTAAAAACATGTAAAAAATCTAATAAAAATTAAATAAAACATAATTAACAAAATAAAAATTAACTGGACAGCGACGGCTGGCGACGGCGAAGGCGGGGGCGGGCCGCGGGCAGGGGCTCGGGTACGGGGCAGGGACCGGTGCGGCGCGGCGCCGGCGACGACGTGGTTGAGGGCAGGGGCGGCGCGGCGACTGCGTCGGTGGCAGGGACGGCGTCGGACGGCAGGGGCGGCGAGGGCGCCGGCGCGCGGGGGCGGTCCGCGGGCAGTGGCTCGGGCGCGGGGCAGAGGCGACGACGGCGACAGCGACGGCGACGAGGAGCAGCGCTGGGGCGTCGGGCAGGAAAGACGAACTGAAATAAATTTTTCACAAGTGCTAATTATATACCCAAGACATTGGTACCAGTTCGTGGCACCAACCGGTACCAATGCCCCCCTTTAGTCCCGGTTGGTGCCACCAACCGGGACCAAAGGTCTCTTTTCAGCAGCCCAAAGGGCGGGAAGCGGCGACCTTTGGTCTCGGTTGGTGGAACCAACCGGGACTAAAGGGGGTGCATTGGTACCGGTTCGTGGCACGAACCGGTACCAATGCACCCCCTTTAGTCCCGGTTGGTGTCACCAACCGGGACCAAAGGCCCCTGTGCTGCCCGCGTCGTGGCCAAAGTTTAGTCCCACCTCGCTAGTTGAGAGGGGCGCACAGTGGTTTATAAGCCCCACTGCCGCACCCCTCTCGATCTCCTCTCCACTCCAGGCTTACGGGCCTACTTGCTACTGCTTTGCCGGATGGGCCTTCTGAGCCTACTGCGGGCCTGAATCCTGGCCCGTGGATGGGTTTCTAGTCGTATTCATGCCGTGGTGGCCCAGTTGGTGGATTTTTTTTTTATTTTTTCCCAGTTTTTTTTGTTTTATTTATTTTATTTTTTTTTACTTACAACAAAATACTTATTTATTTTATTTTATTTTGTTTATAATTACTTACTAATTTTATTTTATGATAATTCTTTTTGCTATTAAAGTTTCTAACAAAAAAAAGTTCTTCATGAAAATTCTTTTTGCTTTTAATGATTTTGATTAGAAAATACTTTGATAATTTTAGTTGCTTCAATTTTATATAGTTTTAGTTTCAATAATACTAGAAGTTGCTTATAATGTTTTGAACAGAAAATACTTTGATAATTTTAGTTTCATAAATTTTATTTATGTTATTAAAGTTTTTTTGTTTCTACTTATCTATTTTATTAAAGTTTATATTATTTTGTTTCAAATTACTTATTTATTTTATTTTATTTTGTTTCTGACTTCATTTGTTATTTTTCATGCATTTACTGATTATTTTGTGCTATAAGACCATGAAATTGAAAAGCATTTGAAATGAACTCTGAAAAGGTTCCAAGTTGGCATGGTATCATCATTTCACCCACATAGCATGTGCAAGAAAGTAGAGAGGCTTACGGCAAAAACTGGATGCACTTCGTATAGAAAACAAACAATCTCCTTCGAAGTATCAGGGTTTCATACGGAAACTCGTCTGTTACAAAGGGATTTCATTTCTTTTGAACTTATTTGAACCCCCTTGTTTTTCTGTGTTCAAAATGCACCATTGAAAGCCACATCATCAATTTACAACCCTTGCTGACTTCATTTGTTATTTTTCATGCATTTACTGATATTTTGAGCTATAAGACCATGAAATTGAAAAGCATTTGAAATGAACTCTGAAAGGGTTCCAAGTTGGCATGGTATCATCATTTCACCCACATAGCATGTGCAAGAAAGTAGAAAGGCTTACGGCAAAAACTGGATGCACTTCGTGTACAAAACAGACAATCTCCTCCGAAGTATCAGGGTTTCATATGGAAACTCGTCTCTTACAAAGGGATTTCATTTTTTTGAACTTATTTGAGCCCCCTTGTTTTTCTATGTTCAAAATGCACCATTCAAAGCCACATCATCAATTTACAACCCTTTCTGACTTCATCTGTTATTTTTCATGCATTTACTGATTATTTTGAGCTATAAGACCATGAAGTTGAAAAGCATTTGAAATGAACTCTGAAACCAAAGTACATACATAGTTCTCCAGAGCATTAAAACCAAAGTACATACATAGTTCTCATTGAAAAACATATAGCTCTCCAGAGCATCTAATAAAACCATACATTGAAATTATGTAAAACATTTCAATGCAAAAACAAATGCTATCATAACCACAACCAAGGTAACAACTGATCCAACTGCATAATGATACCAAGCCTCGGTATGAATGGCATATTTTCTAATCTTTTTAATCTTCAACCGCATTGCATCCATCTTGATCTTGTGATCATCGATGACATCCGCAACATGCAACTCCAATATAATCTTCTCCTCCTCAATTTTTCTTATTTTTTCCTTCAAGTAATTGTTTTCTTCTTCAACTAAATTTAACCTCACGACAATAGGGTCGACTGGAATTTCCGGTTCGACAACCTCCTAGATAAATAAAATCTATGTTACATTGGTCGGCATAATTGTCATAAACAATAAATGAACCAAATAGTCATGAAAAGATAACATATACCACATCTGAATCATAGACAGGACGAGGGCCGACGGGGGCGGATACCAAAACCATCGCACTATATAATAACAAGGAATAATAAAAGTAAGAAAATTAGACAAGTATCTATCTGAAGTCAGAATTTTTTTCCCAGAAAGAAGATAAGAACAAGAGGCTCACCACGGTGGTGCCGGCGGCGAGATCGGCGTGGGCGATCGACGGCGGTGAAGACGGGGCGGGGACGGGGCATGACAGACCGCTAAATCTAGTCAAATCTCGTTGAAAATGGAGCTCGGAGGTCGAGTTTCGAGAGGAGAAAGCTTAACCAGTGTGGCTCGGGCATTTCATCGAACACCTCATGTGCATAGGAGGTGAACTAGAGCACCCAAATGCCCTCCCCTCGCCGGCCTGACAAAACAGAGCACTCTGGAGTGCTCTGCCGCGGCGGTGGGTATATGTAGGCAAGTTATTTGTCCTGGTTTGTGGCATGAACCGGGACTAAAGCCACCCCTTCTGTCCCGGTTCAAGCCACGAACCGGGACCAATGGTTGTGGGCCAGCAGCTAGGACCATTGGTCCCGGTTCGTGGCTCGAACCGGGACAAATGGTTCCACACGAACCGGGACCAATGCCCACGAGGCCCCAGCCGGCCCCCTGGGCTGACGAACCTGGTCTAATACCCCCCATTGGTCCCGGTTCTTGAAGAACCGGGACTAATGGGCTGGCCAGGGCCAAACGGTAGCCCTGTTTTCTACTAGTGAGGTACAAACCAAATGTTTAGAAGCTTGTTGGCAACTCTTCACGGACAAAGTGATAATCTATCTTAATATGCTTCGTTCTCGCATGAAAAACAGGGTTGGCAGAGAGATAAGTAGCTCCAAGGTTGTCACACCAAAGGGAAGCCGCAGATGAATGGCGAATGCCCAACTCTGTTAGCAAATTCTGCACCCAAATAATTTCAGCAGTGGCATTTGCTAGGGCCTTGTACTCAGCTTCTGTACTTGACCGAGACACAATAGCTTGCTTACATGCACTCCAAGAAATCAGGTTACCTCCAAAGAACACCGCAAAGCCTCCAGTGGATCGCCGATCATCAGGGCAACTTGCCCAGTCTGCATCTGAGAAGGCACTGACCAGTGTAGAGTCTGACTTGACAAGTTTGAGACCATGACTCTTGGTTGCTTGGAGATAACGGAGTATTCTTTTAACTACTTTCCAATGAGTACTAGTAGGTTGCTTGCTGGGGTTGCTCTCTTCACACTCTCTCGCACAAAACGACTATGGCGACATCTCTAACATCCCGGCGGATACAACAAATTATGGGTTTAGCTCAGAGATGAAATAGAGAAAAAGATGGCGATCCCACCACGCACGCCGGCGCTGATCTCAGCACCGGCGATCTTCCTCCCTCTCCACTGATCTCTTGATCTTTTCCGATCATATTCTCTGGCGTGTTCTGTGGATCAAGGCAATACCCATCTCCTATGGGTTCTTCTGGTGGATCTACCCTTGGCTTGGATTTCTCCAAGGGTAGGGTTTTTTCGGATGTGGTTTTCAGATCTACTGGCCGCACAATTCATCTGATGGGAAGAGGGAGGGCTTTCATTGTGATCATGTCTTTCAGTAGGCATGCTTTCCGCTTATCTGAAGATTCGGTGGCGGCGGCGTTGGAAGCTGCGATTGGTGGATCGGCAATTGATCTTCGGGTTAGTCATGTCAAGGACAATTTTTTTTCGTTCCAAGTCTCATGCAAGCAAGTTGGCTTTATTATTATGGATCTCCGCTCTTTTGCTTGTGATCTGTTCACGTGTTATTTTCACCTTTGGGGTAATGGAGGACCTAATTGGGTCAGAGAACTCAAGATCTGGCGTAAGAAATGTGATGCTGAATGGATTTTGATTAGCCCTACCAAGCGTAGGTCTTCTCTAGGTTTGTTGGCTATGCATAAGACCCCGGTTAAATCTTCTTTAAAATCTAGATTTTCTGCAAGTAAGAAGCTTTCTTTTGCCACTTTTGAAAAGTATTCTACTTGCAAGGGCTATAGATATCCAGCTTCTCAGACTTGCATTGATACTATAGTTGATGGGGGGTATGATCTTTCTGCCCATGAGCGTGTTGTCATTCGGCAATCACCTGCTGCTGAATTGCAGTGGACGGTGGCAAGGCCACCCATCGTGTTTGGTACGGTTAACATGTCGCCAGAGTTGCACCGGCAGGACGTTGTGGCTCCGGCCGGTCCCGTTTCGGCGGATCCGCAAACCGTAATTTCTGGTAATCTCTCGGCGCAATTTGAGGAAGCGGGAACTACTTTCATTCAAACTGGATGTTTGGCTACGGGCCCATCGCAGTTGGTTAACCCGTCATGTGCGGTCTCTGTGGCCCAGGTTTGTCATGCCACGGGTGGGCCTGTCTCTGATCCGTCTCCTTCTGGGCCTCCCGATAATGGGCTGGTTTCAACTATGCGTCTTAGCCCGATGGACGTGTCTGTGGAAATCCCATCTACACAAGAGGCAGCTAATCAGTTTGAAGCTATGGTCGATGACATGGTGGACTGGGTTCTAACCTGTCCTGTTTGCGGTCAGAAGGGCCACATGGCAGCTACTTGTGGAATGCGAGCGGTCTGCTCGGCTTTCTCCAGGGTGGGTCACTCTAGGCACGCTTGTAATGATTTTGCTCGCTCTCATGGATTGGTTTGGAGGCAGAGCTCTCTGCAACAAAACACGAGTATTTCGGAATCATCAGCTGATCAGGGGAAGGGCGCCGGAGTTATTGGGATATCTAGCCCCGTCACATCGCCACCGCCCACCTTGCTCCAATCCCCTCCTCTCCCTTCCAAAGAAACCTTCTACTCATCGCCGCTGCAGCCGTCCATGGAGAACTTCGAGCTTGACCCGCATCGCCTTGTTCCTCCGGGGCATCATATCATTGATGGTGGAGATCGATGTCTTCCACACACCTTCTTCACGCCTGCGGCTCGCCCGCCTCGCCGCCATGAGGATTACATGGTTGCAGAAGTTATGCCTGCTCCGGAAGGACCTCTCAGGCCTGTCAGAGAGGAGGTTGTCCAGTTTCTTCAGAACAGAGGTACTCTTGTCCGTTCTGCTCAGCCGTGGTTTCATGGGGTCGGCTTATTTCAAGTTAGGGATCCGTATGTCAGATACACTTTGATCCAGCATCCGCCGTTTTCTTTGGGTAATGATCGGTTCGTTAGGTTTATGAAGCATGATGAGGGGGGAAATTTTTAAAGGGAATCATGGTTTTCGTAAGGGCTGGCTCATGTTTGTTGGGATTCCACTTGACTATCGTACAACAGAGTTTATTTCACAAGCTGTTGGTACTTTTGGCAAATTTCATTCGTGGGACAGTGAAGATCCGTACCTAGTCCATACTATGGTTGAAGCTAGCTTCCCTGATACACCGCTGGTGCCAAGAGATGTTTTTGGGGACTATGCTGAATGGGGGGGGGTGTTCAAGTTTCCTGGACCGCTGCATGTTATGTTCTTGGGGCAGACTTTGCTGATTAGATGCCCAATGATGAGGATCCGATGCCATTGGATGGTAATCCTCACCCAATGGCTAGACATTTAGCTCCGTATAACTTACCGTTTGTTCTCCCTCCATACCCAATGCTGGGATGGAATGACACACCACTTGCTCCACCACCTCCTCCTGATAATCCAGTGGATGCTGGCTGGGGAAATGCTCACCGGGGAGATAATGAGGAGGACATTAATCAGCGTCCGCAACCGGCCGAGCCAGAACAGGATCAAGTCTCCATTGTCATTGACCAACCTGTTGGTTCAGAGTCTGTCGAACAGCTTCTACAGATTGATGAGATGTAGCATCCCCCCTAATCGATCAGATTGTTCAAGCTAATGATCCACCTGCAGTTGTGGTGGATAATCCGTTGGCCATTGTGCCCTTTCATCCTCCATTCATTCAGCACCATCAGATCTTCATTGGGATGGCTCGGATTGTGGCTGGCCCCCCCTTCCACCTGAAATGCTTTGGAAACGCTCTTTTGAGAATCTAATGTTTGATTTTTCAGTGAAGGAGGTGCCCAGATCCATCTTTTTCAAGCCCATGGGGACAGTAACTTATTCCAAGCGAAAGTGGTCAATTTCTTTTGATGATGTTCAGAAGATGTCCATGTTGGTGCCAAGATTGCCATCTTCTCTGCCTTGCACTGTTTCTTCGGTCTCTAAGTGCCCAGTTGCTCGATCTCTCTTTGGAGAATTGCAGGATGATACATCAACTGGGTCAAGTGAGGGACTTCTTGTTAATGCTGTGTCTGAAGAGCCGTTGCTTGATGCTGTGATAGCTTCTGATGCTATTTCTGGGGAAGTGGAGCGCAGTGGACTGAATGAGGTTCCGTCGCCGATGGTTTTTGCTTCTGAGTCCAAGAAAAGCAAGCGTGGTAGACGGAAATTATCTGCACCCTTGGTGGACACCTCGGTGAGAAGGTGTACGCGAAGCGCGATAAAGTTGGACAGTTTCAAACCTGTCATCTTTGAGCAACTCTCCCTACAGCCCGCTAAAAGATGGCCTAAGTCCAAGCCCATTGAAGAGATGGCCCGGCCCAAGCCGGTGGATGCTGCTGGTTTGGACAAGACTGACGATGAGGGCAATGACAAGTCTGAAGCTGCCCCTCCACAGACACCCCTTCTGGTGCTGCAGGCCATTGGTGCTGAGCTGGAAATTGATTCCAAGCTGCTGTCTCGGGAGAAGCTTATGGCCAATCCTACGGATGACTCCTCTTTCGGCAGTGATTAAATGTTAAGAACTACTATTTTACCTAGGTGTAGCGAGCCTGTTAAATTTGCTATCGTTTATGTTCTTTCTAAACTTTTGCTTTATGATCGAGACTTGAAGATTGTGGTCTGTTATGGCATGGGTTCTGTGGCACTAGGTGTCATACTCATTTTGCTATGTTTCTATATGTTATTCTATGAATCCAATGTCAATGCGTAGCTGGAAGGTTCTGTGTTGGAATGTTCGTGGATTGAATTCTGAAGCAAGGCAGCGTGCCGTTAGGCAGAAAATAACTGAAAGTCAATGTGTAGTTGTATGTTTGCAGGACACTAAGCTCTCTGATTGCTCTCGTAGTTTAATTAAGAGCATTTGTCCTGTGGGTTTTGATCAGTTCATTGAATCTCCCTCAAGGGGAGCTTCTAGTGGTATTTTAACCGTGTGGCGTTCAGATGTTTTCATAGGTACCTTAATTGAAGATCAATCCTATGGGATGGTGATTAACTTCAAATCTGTGCACAATGGTGATCAATGGTACCTGGTCAACGTTTATGGTCCCTGCCAGGGTATCCTAAGGGATGAATTTGTCAATTGGCTTTACCATTTGAATGTGGAACCTGAACAGAATTGGATGTTGTTGGGAGATTTTAACTTCATAAGATCTTTAGATAATAGAAACCTTCCTGGAGGTGATGTAAATGACATTTTCATCTTTAATGAGGTCATAGGGCATTTGGGCCTGCTAGAACTGCCTATCAAGGGAAGAAGATTTGCATGGTCGAATATGCAGGATGCCCCACTTCTGGAGCAGTTAGATTGGTTCTTTACCTCAGCCAGCTGGATTTGTCAGTACCCAAATACTCAAGTCACACCATTGGCCAAGACTGCCTCAGACCATGTCCCATGTGTGGTTTCTATAGGTACCAACATTCCAAAAGCTCACATCTTCAGATTTGAAATTTTTTGGGTTCATCAACCAGGTTTTATGGAGTGTGTTCAGAAGGTTTGGCAACAACATTCTCATAAAACCCACATATCAGCAATTATAATGGACAAACTCAAGTCTTTGAGGTATGCCCTTAAGAAATGGCAGAAGGGTTTGTCACATATTAAAGAGCTAATTGAGAAGTGCAACTGGGTGATCCTTTGGCTCGATGACTTGGAAGATTCCAGGAATTTATTCCTTTCTGAATCCAATTTCAGAAAAATTGTAAAGTTGCATCATGAACATCTTCTGCACTTGCAGTTCTTATACTGGAAGAAGAGATGCACTATTAGATATATCAAAGTGGGTGAGGAAAACTCAAAATTCTTCCAAGCTATGGCAACTGAAAGATACAAGAAAAATTCAATTGCCACCCTGCAGTTGTCTGATGGAACAGTTTCTTCAGACCATGACAGAATTGCAAAGGAATTCCTGGATATTTTTAAGGGCAGAATGGGTTCTGTGAAGCCAATTTCTCTGCACAATGATATCCTCTCTATTATCCCTAGAGTTCAGGGGCTGGAAGTCCTCACAAGGCCTTTTGAGGTGAAAGAAATTGAGCAAGTTGTCAAGGAGATGCCAATTGACAAGGCTCCTGGACCTGATGGATTTAATGGCCTTTTTATGAAGAAATGTTGGTCCATCATCTCAAGTGATTTCATTACACTTGTGAATGAGTTTCATGCTGGAAGAGCACAGCTGGAAAATCTCAGTGAGGCATTCATAACTTTGATCCCTAAGAAGTTGTCACCAGAATCTGCTGGAGATTTTAGGCCAATTTCTTTGACTAGCGTGGGACTGAAATTCCTAACTAAGCTTGCTGCTAACAGATTCCAAGATGAAATCACCAAGTGTGTGCATAAGAATCAATATGGCTTTATCAAGTCTGGAACTATTCAGGATTGTATTGCCTGGACCTTTGAGTATATCCACAAATGCAATCAGTCCACAAGGCCAATCATGTTACTAAAACTTGATTTTGAAAAGGCTTTTGATTCCATTCAGCATGAGGCCATTTTGAAAATCTTGGAGGCAAAGTGTTTTGATAACAAATGGATCTCCTGGATACAGCAGTTATTGTCATCTGCAACCTCCTCAATTCTGCTAAATGGGGTACCAGGGAATCACTTCAAGTGCAAGTGTGGGGGTAAAGCAAGGTGATCCCATTTCACCTTTGTTGTTTGTGATTGCTGCTGATCTGCTACAGTCTATGATTAATGATTCCCTAAGTAAAGGCCTTCTGTCACTACCACTGGTAACTCATGACCCTGACTACCCAGTGGTACAGTATGCAGATGACACTTTGCTGTTTGTTTCTGCTGACTCAGCTTAGTTGGAGGTGTTAAAATCTGTTCTGCACTCTTTCTCCCTGGCAACTGGTTTGCAGATCAACTATCATAAATCTTCAATGTACCCAATTAATGTGGAACACACTGCTGGCACTATTTTTGCTGCTCAGCTTGGGTGTCAACTTGGGGTTTTACCCTTTACATATTTGGGTTTGCCTGTGGGCACAACTAGGCCCAAAATTGTGGATCTCCTACCTCTAGTTGACTGTATGGAAAGCAGATTGACTGCTAGCTCCTGGTTTCTGCCCCAAGGTAGCAGATTGCAGTTGGTAAACTCTGTTATCTCTTCTTTGCCAATTTTTTTCCTTTGTAGTTTAT